>NW_009260684.1:2319062-2345263 GCF_000687185.1 Egretta garzetta
ACACAGGTCCTCCCTGAGGGTCAGTGATTCCTCATCATTAGAGATGAGTAGGGCTTAAAATCTTCTCATCCCGCTACTCCAGATGAGTGCCTGAGGGTCAAGACACTTCACTCCAGCTCATCTGGAATCTTTTATCTGTCTAGAATTGGTCTGAAATTTGGTTGGACAAAACTTTCTTACACAGTTCCTGGTGTTTCTGCTGTCCAGTTAGACTGATGGTGTCTCAGGCCTCCCTGGGATTAAGTCCTCATTTCCTTACTTGGCCTTGACAGGAGACAGGAAGCACAGGAAATGAGAAATAATTGAATCAGTTTTTACAAATCGGTTTGTCTTGAATCCAGTTTGAAGGATGGGTAAAGGCCTGGGACAAGTCTGTGGCTTGCATTTCCTTGAAGCATTTCTCTATCTACCAGAATAATGTACAAAATTTCATTAATAATGACAACCCCTAGGTCCTGTAGAGCATAATGAGGGTTGATGTGATCGTCTACTTGTAGGTGATAATATAAGCCCAATCCATTAGATCCTCTGGGATGTCGAGATACCATAATAACCTAAGTGACTTTGGGTGTTTTTTCAGTGGTATTTATATCCAGAGATCATCAACTCCCAAAACTCTGTGGTGATAAGGGCAAGAACAGGCCAGAAAGTGATATTTACTGAGTATTTTGTTACTAGTAGTTCTCATACTGTCTTTACTATGCTTTTGAATACAGTTTTGTTACCTTTCGGGACAAACGGGACCAGGCAGCTGGATTTGCTTTGTTTACTACATTTCAATATAGACAGAGGTGTTTTGGCTTCCTTGCTATAGAAATAAATCTAGTCTATTGTTATTATTTATTGTTGTTACTTATTAAGAGCTTTCACTTAGGGATGTTCAGACTTGGTGGAACCGGTCTGTAGCAGCTGGTGTTGGCAGAGCCAAGGTGCGTAACACAGAAGAGTCAGCTGGCTGGAGACCCCCCAGGACCCTGCTAGCAAGGAGAAGTGCTCTGACATCTTGAGGTCAGCCGCAGGTTAGCCCAGGAAAACACACATTGCAAAGAAACCTTGAAGGACTCGGCTGATGATGCCAGTCCCACCCATAGTCCCTTCTTGCCCGAGTCTTTCTGAAGGGCTTGAGACTCCAAAGGGGACTGTTTCTCCTGCAAAAACACCCTGCTGCTTCCACCAGCTCCCTGGCTTCTGTAACAGCTTCACTTGAAATTGGCAGTAGGGTTGTCTGGGCTGTCTTGTGAAGACATTTGGAAATCAAGCGTTTCTCTTGAAGAAGTTATTTCATAATGTGCAGGATATCAGGTTCATGTCCAAGATTCTTTGAAATCAAGGCACTTCCTGTTATTTCAAAGCGTAACGAGGCCGCCACTTGGATGGGGCTTGCGTTATTGTTAATGGCAGGCAGTCTTAGACATTCAGTTTTTATTGTGCCAACAGTTTATGGATGGGTATTCATGTTGCTGGTGAAGAAGTGAATGAAACTCAATACTCCCCTCAGGGTCCCTGCTGGAGCTGCTGGAAGCCTTCTACACTTGCAGGAGGAGTGTTTGGGTTTCTGTTGCTAAGTAACAAAAGGATGGGGATAAAAACAGTTCCTGAACAGCACCCCCCTCCCAAGCTCCCATACACCTACACCGAGAGCTGAGCACTGTAGCCTCTTCATACAGAGAGGGAGACTGTGTTCCCCAAGGAGAACTTCTCCAGTGTGTAATGGTGGAGGTGGAGTAACTTGAGAGGAGGTTTTCTTTTCTTTCACCATTCCTGTTGTTCTTACAGATTCCTCCTATGTTGTTCCCAAAGTCTATCGTTGACTGAGCAGTGGGAATGAAGATGTAGGAGGTCACTGTAAATACATCCTTTCCAAAGTCTTTCAGCAAGTCTTTCAGAAATAAGCTTCCGTCTAAGGAAGATGGGCTAGAGCCCCATGAGACAGCAAGAGGAAAACAGACGTGACAAAGCAGACGTCCATCAGTGAACGGGTTTAGTCCAAGCCATTTTTGTGGCTCATTTACATAGAATAATCAGTCCTTCTTATTCTGTCTGTGTATATCTTAATAATAACATGATTAGCATTACTAAAGTTGGCTGGTGCTAAAGGGAAGCTGCAAGTAACCAGTGATTCCTGTATTACAACGCAGCTTTCTCTGAGACGAAGGAGTAGCATCTCCACTGCTTGCAGGGAGCTTCTGAAATTTGCTTGAGTGAGTCAGCTGCACCACAAAATACCTTTTCTTCATCTTGTGAAATACTTTTATTCAAATAAGGTAGCCTGAGCAAACAGTAAGGAAACACAAGGATCCGGTAAGACAGGACAATCATTGCCACAGCAGCACGGACGCTAGCAATGAACAGCGGCACTGGCACTTGGTCAGTGGAAATGTCTTCAACTTGCTAATGCTATTAAAATACCAGGTTCTGTAGCTCTGACTTCAGTTCATGTCTCATCTACTCTGATGAATGCCAAAAAGCTCATCATCATTGCCCATTTGAGTGATTAGAAACGTTCAGGATAAAACGCATTTGTTGATGTTAAAAAAATAATAAAAATTTGGTATTGTCATATCACGTCTCTTCCAAACCTTGTCAACATTAAAAGTGAAATCTGACAGACCATCATCTAAGTTGTAGTAAGACTTATGGTTAGGTGGACAAGCTTATATTTTTATGTATTGTAATATTATGTATTTCCTAATTTCTAATTAATGGAATTTGCAACTTTAAGTGCAAATATATTTTATTTTATTCTCTGATTTATTTATACAGAGATTGTTTATTTGTAATATATACTGAAATTAGAAACAGTGCATAAGGCATGGAGTCAAGACACTTCTGTCCTGAGGCAGGATTGGTCTGCAGACTTGATAACAGCAGCTAACATCTCCAAGATGTGTCTAAGCCATGAAATGAAACCCAGTATGGAAGTGCTTAAAGTCTGGAGGGATTAAATCAGTCCAGTTTGGGGTAGGGATGATGGACTGACTTGCACAAAGCTCCACTAGCATGGGCAAACAGCCCTGGCCAGTCCATCACACTGGTGTGGATGTGCTGGTTCAGGCTGTTACTGGTTCGGAGCTGACTGATCTGGATTAAATGATCTCTGGCATCATTTTGGTGGAAGGTGTGAACTTAGGGCTGAAAGGTTCCTCGTTGTTACTGAGATCTTTGCCATTTCCTCGCACTGTTTGTGTTGCAGCTCTCCAGCAATGTTGGCAAGCGGATTATTTCTAGTACGTGAAATAAGCTTAGGCAACATCAATTAACCATGTTGTCGGTCTCAGTTTCTTTGCTGCTTCTTGTCCCACTTAGTGAAGCATAAAGAGCATAAAGTGGTTTTCAAATGCACCATTCAGGTCCAGCAGTGCTGTACCCCCCTTCATACTCCCACGGCCGAGGAGTGAATAATCACACAAGGACTGGGACACAGGGGAGCTGGGCTTGGAGTGCCTTGCTCCAGAGCAGTAGCAGAACAATGCAGTTAAATTTCCCTTGTGTAGTGTTCGTCTTAATTACTGTTTTTCATTATGTGCAGAAATTTGGCTTTTTTAACACAACAGTGTTTTAGTCTGAAAATGTGCAGCATGGCTTTTGCTTTTTTTTTTTTATTATTTATTTTAATAAAGAAACAACCAACCTCATTAGATATCAGCTTTATAAGTCTCACCACCAAAGCAATTAGCATTCAGGCTGAGCATAAAATACGTTTCCTATGTTAAAGACCTTAGAAAATTGGCTGCTACGCTACAGATTTATTGTAAAAACCAATAGGTGACTCTTTTGTTTTTCCCTGCCTGCCTACCAGTAATTCCAGTGACCGTGGATGGGACAGCTCCATTTGTGGGTCAGTAATCTCTAAAAGCAGAGGAATTACTTGCAGAAGATTAAGCAATAATTGGATGAAACAATGTAAATATAATTTTGGACAGAATGCTAGAAAAGATTTCCAACCCAGCCTTCTGTTACGTGTCAGTTGCGTTTGTTTCTCAAGTGGAATGATGAAATTCCACTTTTTAATAATTTAAAACTAAGCAATGTAGCAATGGAGAGCATACAGGGGCAGTAGTGATTCTTTTTTGTCCCTGTCCCCAAGACCCACCAGTGCGTTCCTTTGAGGTGTAAGTTGTAAATAGGCTATTTATTCATTTCTAATAGGCTGGAGAGCAAGGAGGATTGTATCAGATGTGGTGACAGAAGAGAAAATGCAGTACTGTAACGTAGTCACTGGAGTCAATGGTTACTCACCTTGTCCCATGGCAAGAGTATTAAGCTTTTTTCACCTTGACTCGTGTTAGGTAACGGGCCAGTCTGATAACAGCACTCGCCCGTGCTGCATCTTAATGACATGGTGCCTGGCAAAACCTAAACCTGGGTGAAAAATGAAGCAAGCAGAGCACCGTGAAGCCCTCAGAATGGACAGGCACCACGCAAGAGCTCGAGGAGGAGACAACTGTGTCCAGGAGACAGGCGGCTTTAGGAAGAAATCCTCAAAAATTACATCTTCTGGACCAGCCCATGCATCAGGCCCAGAGGTGTTGAGCATCCTCTGTATATCCCAGTTGGACCAGGAGGGGATTGAAAGCCAGAGAAAATTCATCCAGAAATTGAATAAACTTTTGGTCACAGGGAAATGTCACTTCAAAATGCAGATTTTTTTTGCCAGAATATGGCTATTGAGAGACTCCACTGACTGTCACATCACAGATCTACTTAATTCCATAGTGCGTGCATTTCAGCAGTTCATAAATGGACTAATCAGAGACTGAGGTATTGGTGGTGTTTACCCATGTAAGTAAGAACTGGATCAAATCAAGATTACTGTAAGGAATGGACTTGGCTTTGAAAAGGACTGGATTTCTGCTGAGCTACTGAAAATTCTGCAAAAAGTGAGCAAACGTAAAAAATGTTAATTAATAGCATCAGCCTTTCAGTAAATGGAGTTGAAAAAAAGCTGCTTGAAATAATTGTGGAGGTAGACATAACATGATGGTATCCAGCCTGAACGACAAGGTATACCCTAACAGCGTGCTTTTGTCAAAACCAGGTGGTCCTTTATACAGGCAGCACACAGCATTGCACAACAAAACGCATTTATGCTTATGCATCTCAGAAGCCAAATCCTCATAATGTTAATTCCTTTGAATGCTTGTTAACTGTGTTAAGATAAACTCTAAAGTATATTGGTAGCACCTTCAAAATAGAGGTGGGCGGGGGGGATAGATCCTGCAGCTAATGACCACGCTGCAAGAGCAGTGGGCAGAATGTATTGGTGTAGGCATTTGCTTCTTACATCGGATATTTCAGTTCAGCGCCCTTGGTACAGTTTGAAATAATTCTTGAGTTGTAACTGACCTCAATCCAAACCACTTTCTTCAAGGATGCGATGATCTGTTTAGAACTAAGAAGTGTTGCAGAGCCTAACATGCCTCCAAAAATGCAGGTACTTCAGGGAGTGCAGTTAGTACTGAGAAATAAAGAACTGGAGTGCGGCCAGTAAACGCAGTCCTTCCTCCTTGACATGATGAGTAACAGAAGGACACGAAGGCAGCCTGTAATTAAAACAGTGATGGCACCCAGAATCATTCATAGCGCTTAGAAAAATAGTTGCAGAAAGAGCTGTTTTGAGAACAACAAGTATCTGTGTCAGACAAGAGTCACTTAGAGTCGTTAATGTCAGATCCTCCGGAAATTGTTTAATCAATTCTGATGGGGGCGGAAGAGGAAGAAATGGGATTGGGACAGGACATCTATGGGGATTTCCATGCTAGACTTTCTCTATGAATATTTTATGAATCAGCTGCATGAGTTTGTGGTGGCTGTTGGTTTTTTTTTTTTTTTTATCTGGTATTTTATTCTATTTGTATTTGATCTTCAAAAGGGAAAGGTGGTGGTGGGGCAGTGCCCTGGGAACAGTGGGCATGCCTACCCATGTGGACTTTTGTATCGTGGCCTAACCTGTCTGACTGGGAAAAAGAAGCCCAGCCTTGCATTAGCGGTCATGTAGTGTTAATTTATTCTAATAACATATAGGAACATCTTTGGAAAGGGGCACGTAGAGGTGGAAGGCAGATGCGATGTTTTATGATCATGTTTCTGTCATTGCACAACACTGCAGCAGCTACTTGCTTTCTTTTTTGTTTCCTTTTTATGCCACTGTGATGGTGGGATGAGGTTTTTAGATTGCATTGCTCTGCAATAACTTTGACTTCTGCGTGGCATCTTCTGAGGATAGGGACACATGGCCCAATCATTAAACAAGAAGTGAGAAACTGTGGAAGTTGTTGCATTACCTCTCTGCTCTTGCAATTGGGTTTAATGGAAGGGAAGCCTAGAAGGGACTAATTAGCCTGTTCACACAATCAATATAATTCCACATTTCTCCATGCTTAGGCGGCTAAAGCTGACCACCTAGCAGGGACGATGCACGCACGTTCCACTGAAATACTTTCACCTTGCAGTGAATGTACTTTCATTTTTTCAGTCTGGTTTCATCTCTGATTGCATTTTAGTAATCAAGCCCAGGTTTTCAGCTTGTACAAAGCAGCGCAGTACTATTTACATTGATTTTTTTTCCCTGAAATAGATGTGTTTTTATAGTGGTTTGCAATAACAATTAAATGATTAAAGCGTAGAGTGGATGAAGTTGTATAACAGCAGATAGAGCCATAATGAGTATAACTGTAATTTTACTTCTAATAGACTCGAGGAGGGCTGATGCCACAACCCAAAATTGAATCACGCTTTCACTCAAGCATAACATTCAGACAAGTAATATAAAACTGCACTGGTTTTGCAGGTTTACATCCATATACAATATTTGCTGGTATTGTGCTTCCTCTGTGCTGGATTAATTTAATCAAAGGAAATCCCATGGTCTGTCTGGGACATATCGAGGGCCATCTTCGGGATCGGGGATCAGATATAACTCTTGGTGGAGCAGTCCTCCTGGTGCAGACCAGCTGATGCAGCCGTAGATCCTTTTGTCCCTGTAGCCCACAACACTTCTTCAATCAAAACAGGCTCTACTGGCAGAAGGATTTGCTTTTGCTGGTGGAAAAATGCCATTAAAAGTCATTCTCTGGCCTGCGTTTTTATGCTAGCAAAAGCTTCTTGTGTGGATTTGGGTTGTTTATGCATATTTTCTGTATTGCTTTCACTCTGGCTGTTTGTCCACCTCTGGAGACTGCTCTGTGTGTGTTACAGAGGTGTCAACATTTTTGTCAGCTCTTCCAATGAATTTACAGCAAGAAGCTGTGTCCAGTGAAAAGTCCTTTAAAGGCTGAGCATGCGGGAGGTGTTATGCCGCTTAAATCCATGCCACGGTTCTGTGCCTTCTTCAAGACATCGCCCATCTTTTTTCACATATGTGCAGGGTAAACCTTCTTCAAGACATCGCCCATCTTTTTTCACATTTAGCTTGAATTTTCCACTTCTTGGTTTCGCTCTGTAGTTCTTAGGATAACTGTCAATAATAAACATCTCTCTATCCTGACCATCACATACATCTTTCCAGATCATTAGCCTGTCCCTAGCCTTTTTACTGACTATGGTTCAGTACAATGTTTGAATCATTCAGTTTTTGTATGCTTTCCTTCCGAATTCACCTTTGCACCCATCCCCTTCACCAGAGATGATGTTTCCCTCCCATTATTTCTGGTTTGCTGGCACCATTCAAATTTTGAAATGCAAAATCCTGGACACAACGTCCTAGATATTATCACATCAAGAGAGATTTCCTTTGACTTGATGTTTCTACACCAACCTCCCCATGGCATAGAATCATAGAATCGTTTAGGTTGGAAAAGACCTTTAAGATCATCCAGTCCAACCCTTAACCTAACACTGCCATCCCACCACTAAACCATGTCCCTAAGCACCACAGCTACACATCTTTTAAATCCTTCCAGGGATGAGGACTCAACCCCTTCCCTGGGCAGCCCCTTCCAGTGCTTGACAACCCTTTCGATGAAGAAGGTTTTCCTAATGTCTAGCCTAAACCTAATGTCTTGATGGTCTGTCTGCCTTGTCACAGGGCAGTGCTATAGGAAGCAACTCCTGTGGCTTTTTTCAGTGATACTTGGGCTCTGCCAGTGTTAATTTTTTGTAGGCAAGCTGGAGAATCACTGATCTGCTTTTGGGCAGTGCCTTGACCACCCATGGTGCTAGCATCACTTCTGAAGCAGCTGGCAAGTCCCACACAGCCTGAGTGCCACCGAGGTTGTGCTGACAGAGCTGCGATCACAGGGAGCACACTGGGGGGATACACCCACTTTATTGTTTCCCATTCAAAGAAATGTGGAAAAATGCCTTAGGTAAAATCTGAGCTGTGAGGACCCACCAAGGATATTATAAAAACCAGAAAGGGTAACTTAGGCCTGAGCTGTCCCGTGTGATCTTTTTTTTTTTTTTTGCAGTGCCATGAAATTCCTCTTCCTCCTATCTACGCTTAGATTCCTGCAGAGAGGAAATTAGCGGGGTGCATTTATTCCTGCAGTTGCCTTTAGAGTTCCTTGCTGAATTGATGCACATTTTGCAGTCGTGGTGATCAGCATTGCTGGCAAGCTAAGGGGACACCAGCTCTGTGGGACACCAGCACTGCCAAGGAGTACTGGTTTCCATGCAAGCAGATACGCTGTCCTGTGCTTCATGCGTGCCAGCGGCTGTATGAATGGTGTGCTGGTCCTCCAGTCAGCAGTAACTCATGGCACACAGCACAGAGGGGGTTTGCATGCAAGAAACCTGACGGTTCTTCGATCTTCTTTTTACCTAAACAGGCTGGGTAATCATAAGCAACATCTTCCCTTTTGAGGCACTTCGGTGAGGCTAAAGATGTTCCTGTGCAAAATGTTTTAAAGGGTTTCTTTGACAAATATGATGTCCCTTTGATGTGACTTGACATAGAAATAATATTATGTGGTGCTCATGTACCTTTACCTGTTCAGTTGTCTAAGCAAGATTAGTTAATTCTGGTAGATTTTAAAAGCAGCAACAGGATGGCCTTTACTGGTGTGTCTCCTGACATAGGCAAATGGGGTTTCTGCCTGCTATTAATGCATTCTTCTTCAATGCTTTCCAACTATTCCATACAGTTATTTCCTCATAAGTTATAAATAGTTGGTGTGCAGCTTGGTACATGGATGGGACATAAATATGAAATGTCAGCAAGTCCAGAACTGGTAACACAGAGAAGATCACAAAAGGCGTTCCCATTTTATGTAGTAAAATTAAATCTACAAAAATGAGTTACCGACCTGTGTATTTCTACCAACATTCATTGCTTGGTCATGAGAAGTTTTACAGAGCCTAGGGCCTGGAAAGCAGCTCTGGACTTGGAACAAATGTTCCTCTTCTGGCTTGGCATGGCATCTCCACAAAGGGCTTGGTTTTAGAGATGATCCTCACTGTCATCTCTATGTAAAAAAAAAAGAAAAAAACAGGCGAATTTTAACACACTGCCCCACAGCTACTCATGACAGAATGTGATCCTGCTACAATGTATGCAGAGCTGGATCCATGGCCCAAGGCCAATTATGTGAGGTTCAACAAGGCCAAGTGCCACATCCTGCACTGGGGTCACAACAACCTCATGCAACGCTACAGGCTGGGGGAAGAGTGGCTGGAAAGCTGCCTGGCAGAAAAGGACCTGGGGGTGTTGGTTGACAGGCCAACAGGAATATGAGCCAGCAGTGTGCCCAGGTGGCCAAGAGGGCCAACAGCATCCTGGCTTGTATCAGGAATGGTATGGCCAGCAGGAGCAGGGCAGTGACCGTGCCCCTGTCCTGGGGTCAGTGTTGAGCCCCTCACTACAAGAAAGATGTTGCTTTGCCAGAACATTTCCAGAGGAGAGCAACAAAGCTGGTGAGGGGTCTGGATGGGGGTCGATCTCTGCTTCCAGAGAACAGGCGATGAGACAAAGGGAAATGGTCTGAAGTTGCACCAGGGGAGGTTTAGGTTGGACATCAGAAAAAATTTCTTCACTGAAAGGGTTGTCAAGCACTGGAAAGGGCTGCCCAGGGAAGGGGTCGAGTCCCCATCCCTGGGGGTATTTAAAAGCTGGGCAGACGAGGTGCTTAGGGACATGGTTTAGTGGTGGACAGGTATGGTTGGACTTGATGATCTTAAAGGTCTTTTCCAACCTAAACAATTCTATGATTCTGTGATGCTATGAGAAACTTCGAACGGCCATAGAAATTCAGGAATGAGATGTGCTGTTTTTCTATGTTTCTTGTTTCTGCTTTTGTGGAAAGGACATAATCAAAGCTGCAGGTTTTTGAATCAGACACCGCATGTCTGTGGTCAGCACATTTGTCATGGTGTCTCTCTGCTTTGCCCTTCCGTCCTGCAGCCACAAGCAGCCACGGATCTGAAATGTGTGAGGAAGCTGATCACAGCCGCAGTCCTGAGAGCGAGCTGTGTTTGTAATATTTTAACCTGCTGCTTACTATCAACCTTAAGAGGGACAGCTTTTGATAGGGCATGTCCATCTAGCTCCTCTGCATCAGCAAAGAGCCCTGTGCACTGGAGACATTGCAGCATGTGGGGATGGCAGCAGTGGCTGGCCCGGCCCAGAAGCGTGTGTTGCTGATTAAGGGAAGATTTAATACCCCTCAGCCTCTATGAGGTTCTCCACGAGTCCAAGCCAGCTACTTACCTTTGGTTTGGTCCTGATTTATTGTCTGAATTGGAGCCCACTCAAAATGAGGGTCCCATTGCTTCAGGTGCTGTGTTGTGCTGTGGCAGAAGGAGCCCTGGGTTTGCTGCCTGTGAGGTGATCATCTTGGATAGCATAATTCTTCCAGTGTTAAATCTTATCTGAGCTGCTGATTCCTAATTCAAGGGCAAGATGATGTTCATAGTCATACCTTCACATCAGGCTTCTTTGTATATGTCCAGTCTGGGTGGTGGGCTCTCGTTCAGCTCAGCCTCCTGTCTTCTGCGCTTTCACTGGAGATTGGCAAGTGCTGTTTGCAAAAAGATCCACTGCTTCAGGCAGGGACGAGGGGATTTCTGTGCCAGGTCCTCCCATAGGCATACCCAGCTCTTTGTCTTGCTGTATCATTCTTCGGAAGCTCACTGTTTGTCTTGGTGCAATATCCCTGTCTGGTAAATTGGGATACTAGAAGGTTTTATGATGCTTTTAGAAACCTGGTAATGACATTGTCTGGATTTTGTAAAGAAATCCTTCTGTTTGTTCTGCTGTAGCTTGGCTTGAGTTAAGGGAGATTTCATAGGAGCTGTCTGGCCTTAAGGACACACCTCAGTGTGTGGTGACCTTAACGTAGGCTGCAGTCTTGTAGGGTCTTCCCCACCCTGTGTGTCCCTAGGGGATGCTAAGGGCTTGTGCTGCATGTGCAGTTTCGGAGTGGGTATTGCAGGTGTCACCGTGGAAGAAGCAGTCTAATCATCTAGTAGGGAGCAGTGAGAAAGGCAATAAACTTACTAGTAATTAGTGACATTATAATTAGTGACATTTATCGGAGATCTGGCAAATTTTGCAGGTGGCGTAAAACATAAATTTGGTTAGTTAATGCCAGGGCAGACTGTCAGGAACTTCCAAAGGGTTTAGCCAAGCCAGATGAGTGGGCAGCTTGATGACAGATAAAATGTGCCATCAATAAAACCAGAAGACTTACACGGAAGGCAACAACTGGTGCTGCTCAGTTCACTTGACTGTGAACTAAATGCAGCAGATCAGGAAAGGGGTCCGATATCTGATTCCTGTTACTATGTACCAGAAATCCAAAAAGCAAACAAGTGAGTTTAACAAATGTCAAAACCAGCCGAGGAAATACTTGTTCAGTTGCTGCTCTTTACCATGATACATTATCGAGCTTCAAACTCTGGAAATGCACAAAATCAGGCTGCCTACGTGTGACTTGCAAATGATGTAAGTGCAGTGGCTGCGCTGAGGCTGTGACCAGCACGGTCACATCGGCGAAGACTTTGCAGGGCAAGGTAAATTGATGGCAGTTGTAGAAAGGAGGAGAAAAGGGGTGATTCAGCCCAACTGCATCTCGTAGGGAAGCCATGAGGCCCCCAGAAACCTGCTCTCCCTCCCTGCCTGCGAACCACCAAACTTCCTTCCCCCTCTGCTCTCCAGAGTTTTATCGTGTGGTTTTCAGCCACGTGAAGATTTTGGATGTGGCTCACAGCGCTGAGAAAAAAAAAAAGTGTCTGTGGCTAAAAAGGATAGTCAGATATTTGTAACAGCAAATATTAAGGACTAAGCCACCTAAAGCCTGCAAAGGAATAAATGCTTCATGGTTTTAAGTTTCAATTAAATTTAAGGTTAAGCTTTCTCCAGGTTCATGTTTTCCCATTGTTGGGTTTCTTGTGGCTCCTGACAGTGATGGCCTGGCCTGAGGCCATCAAGTCTCCAAATCCGGTTCTGCCTACAGTAGCACTGATGCTGCCACGGCTGCCCCAGTTCCTCTTGCTCTGAAAAGTGTTTGTAGCAGTGGCACAAAATTCAACAGATGAGCATTTGCTAGCAGAACACAGCAAATAACCTTTCAAAAGTGCATCAAATAACTGAATCCTTTTGTGTGTCTGTCTGAAAGAACTATTTCCTAAATTAGTCTCCAAGCTCATAATGGCCAGTTAGCCTCCTGGGTTTCAAATCATCTCGGTATTAGATGGGAGCTGTGACATTGTAGGAGGTGTAAGTTGCTAACTACAGGATTATGGATTCCACAGTGCTCTGGACGAGAAGCCCAGATTCGCTGACACAAACTCCAACCGTGGCTATGAGAGAGATCTGGTTACAGCAAATGTTATGGCGCAGGAAGATTCTTTGTCCAGGGCAAAGCTTCACGTGAAGTGAGCTGTCATTAATTTGTCTTTATGATGCAAATCATACAAGCATATTAGATCCACAGAGAAACCAGTGTCATAGTGAAGTAATTATCTCCATAAACATATTACAGCCTTCAGTGTAGACAGATGGCATTTGCAGCAGCATTCTCTATGTTATGGCAGTCTCCCTCCCTTGCTTTCTTCTTCTCGTTTGGTTTGGTATTTCTTTAGGTTGCCTTTCTTGCTCTGCTTCTCTCCTCTCCCTTTGTGTTTTACACATGGTCTCAGGGAGCTACAGAAAAATATCTGTGTTGAAGGCTGGCTCAGTCTCACAGAGTGTCAGATAAATGGCAATGTCTAATTTCAGATTAAATCACGTGTCCCTTTTTATCCAGGAAAAGCCATCCCTGATAGCTTTAATGAGGCTGACGAAGGGACTGTTGGACACAAAGAACTTGCTTAGAGATTTCCATGTGAGAGTGTAATTAAGGGTAGTGCAAGAACAAGGCTGACAAAGGAGCAATTTCATTTTTTAAATGGAAAGGTGATTACCAGCATAATGACAGAAAGGAGGAGGATGAGAAGGAAGGCTCAAATACAAATTTGAACAGAAGAAATCAGGGTTCCTGGGTTCCTTTTGCTCCTTTTTCTGCTTTAGCGTTAAGTCACTGACTGAATGAAGAAGGGACATTGGCCATCCCTTGCAATTAATGACGCGTACCCTGGTATCCGTACGGTTGAATAGAGATAGCTGGACATGCTGGGGTGGAAGCTGGCAGTCAGCGTGTGCTCTTCAGACACCAGCTCAGTCCCCCCTCACCAAATAACAAGAACCCTGTGATGAAGGGGGTTTTGGGATTTGGGTTTTTTGGGAGGGGTGGGGGAGTGGGGAGAAAGGCATGGGATAGATGGCATTGCTGTGGCTTCAGTTGCAGGAGATAGAATGGTGTATCTGGGCTACCAGATGACCCTGGTTACTGTCTGGAGAACTTTGGTTGACGCTGAAGGACAGAAATTCCCCCACATGTAGCTGTTGGACACCAAGACCTGGTTATGCTGGTGCTGGTGGTGGTATTTCAGGCTGGGCTGGGGCTACCTAGACAACCATTTTTCCTCTCTCTTCCCTAGTCTGTGTCTGGACCTGCATAAGAGCTCTGTGACCTCATCACCTTAATACAGGAGCAACTCATCAGCTTTGAAGCATCTGCTCACATCTCTTGTGCAAAGCAGTGGCTCAGCCTCTGTCTGTTACAGATAAGACCTTGAGGCAGAGAGACCAGGACTTGGCAGGGAAGGAAGGGTTTAGTCCAGAACTCACATCTACCACGTGGCACCCAGGAAGGTTATTCTGGATTTCATGTGTAGTAGGTCCCCCAAACACCCACATGGGACTGAAATTACCTGTACACTTCCTAAGTAAATGAAACAAAATGGAGCCAAGGCCACGTGCATTCAGCCTGGGTGGGAGACTGAGGGGTTCATGCAGCGTGACTTACCTGCTTTTAAATCCACACTAGTGGGTAACTGGGATGTATTTTCTTGGCTGCATCCTGTGCAGACCATTCCATGATTATCCTATCAGTTCAGGGCTGAATTCATAATCTTTGTGCATTTCTTACTTGGTTTTAAATGATCTTTTTTTTTTTTTCATTATAAACACATAGGGTTTTTAGGATTTACTATGCCTTCACTTATTTAAGTGCTCAAGCTATTCCTAGTGCTGCTGGTTTTTTATTCAGTTTTTCTTCAGTCTGGCTGCTGCTTTCTCAATATTCTTGTTTGGAATAGGCTTTATTGAGAAGATATTAAAAGGTGACTGGTGGTGTCGTGTGTCTTTGGTTCCCCCATTAAGGATGCTTTAGAGGGCCTGATTTTCAAAAGTGGATGTTTGGAGATTTCTGAAGACTAGAAATAATTCATAATTCATACTGGATTTGCAAGAAGTACCATGCTTCAAAAATTTGGCCTCTTAAAAATCTGAGGGGACCAATTTTGTGTTACCTTATTCTTCTTGTGTTGCAAGTACAGGAAATTACAGACTCCATTTGCTAAACGGCAGGAGGCTAAATGATTTGTCTCAGGCTTACAAATATTTTTCAAACCCGCATCATGTAGCCTTCCCCATGCACTAATGCATGGACAGAAAATGAATGAATATACAGTGTGAAGGAAGGATGACCAATCTCATTCTCTTGGGTAAACCTAAACCATGATATTGTGCCAAAGATAAAGGAGCCTGGAGTCTGCGGTGTTTACATTTAGTGTTAGCAAAATATATTTTAAAAAATGGATGTTTTCTTCTCTTTGTTTCCATTCTGGGTGTCTCATTCTAGCAGGAGTCTGTGCAGGGACCACAGCTTCCAGTGTGGTATCACAGCCTTCTCATCTGGCTTTTACTGTTGTCCTAACGGGTGGGAAAGTTTGCATCAGGAGACGTTTAGCTAGGATGTACTTTCTCAGTACTTTGCATAGTACAGCAACAGACTGTGTGTATTTTAAAACACAGCATAGGCAGAGAGAGAGGTGATTCAGACAGCCAGGTTGGACCATGACACATCTTATTCAGAGTATTACGAGTGCCTCAGTTTCTGTTTGAGGATGGGGAAAATCAGGACATTTGGGTGACCCTGTGACTTCTCTCAGGCTTTGGGCTATTTGTCTGTACAGGGAAGCAGACGTAGGCCAAAAGAACGTATTCCAGAAGAGGAATTAGGCATCTGGGCAAAAGCTTTGGAAGATATTTTTAATTTAGTGTAATTACCCAGAGCTAGCAAATGGTAAATGAGACCAGTGGTGTCAATAACATGCTGAATTGATCCAGGAAAGTTGTGACTACTTTTGAGGTGGGAAATTTCTTTTTTTTTTTTTTTTTTTTTTTTTATCATGACACCTGTTGCTCATAGGTACAAATCAAACGAAGAGTATGTGTATGTGCGAGGCCGTGGAAGAGGGAAGTATGTATGTGAGGAGTGTGGAATTCGCTGCAAGAAACCCAGCATGCTGAAGAAACACATTCGCACGCACACAGACGTCAGGCCATATGTCTGCAAGTACTGTAACTTTGCTTTTAAAACCAAAGGTAAGAGACAGTCAGCTCCTAGCTCCTCTGCTTAGTATGTTGACTTACAAGCCTTCTTGGGGGCGCTGACAAAGGGGAAGGGGAAGCCTTCCCAGGGTCTGGAAAGTCCTAGGAGTCGGAGGGAGGGGGATGAGGGAGTCTTAAATTGGCTGGAATTGTCAGGAGAGCACTGGCTGCACGTGCTAACCTGCAGCAGAGCATCTGCGCCATCCTATTTGCGCTTCTTAGAGGGAATGATCCCGAAATACAGCTTCCCTGTCAGGGATTTATAAACAAAACCACCCCAGAATGAGAGCAGGAGCTCCTGGGTACAGGCAAACATCCCAGACCAAGCACCTGGAAACAGTCTTTGGGTGGCTTTTTATGCTAGTGCTCTCAAGATCTGTTTGCTCTGCACATTTTCATCCTCTGCAGTTGCATGTCGCTTCGACATTTTCTATATCATATCAATAGACTTTTTGTCTAAGGACCTCCATTCCAGGACATCTAGTCATTAATGATCCACAACCTCACTCCCACCAGGTATTCTTTGCAAGCGACTTTCATCATTGCCTCAGTGAGTGTGTGAGTGAGGTCTACCAGGAAAATGCAAAACCTTGGGCAAGAAAAAAGTCTCTTCCAAGAGACTGTGGGTAAAGTTTTCAAAAGTGCCAGAGGTGCCCAGGTCCCTTTAACTTCTGGCACCATGGATTTGACAGATCTCCCCTCCATCTTTGGTTGCAGCAAGTCTTGCAATAAAGATGTCGAGTTTCTTGATTATAGTTTGACATAAATATAGAATGTCCATTGTCTGTAGCTCCATCATTACAAATCTCAGAAGATGACACAGCTGGGAGAGTTAGTTACTCAAGAAGAGCATCAACACCAAAAAAAAACCAGTGCCACCCAAGGAAGCGGCACAGTATGGGTGTGGGGAGGAGGCACTGGGTGCTGCGTGGACCGCGGCATGTGGGCTTACCCAGAACTGCCCATGGAGGGCATGTCTGTGCTAGACAGGCAGACACCGGGTGATTCAGGGTGGGCAGTGCCTGGAGCTGATGTCTGTGTTGGTAAAGCTGGTGGGTGATTTCTGGGTAACAACGTGTTGGTAAGCACTAGGCGTATGGGAGCATGGGGAAGTGATACCGAACTTGGGGCCAAATTCTCGTCAGACACATGCAGCAGATCCAAGTGACGGTTCTTTCTCCCCCTCCCAGCCTGGAGCTATTTCTGATTCATTTTCCTTCTGTTTCCCTCTTGCTTTTGTTACTTTGTTCTGAGGTTTTCCTTTGAGAGGTGAATCCATTCAGCCTTCTCCGTCACTTCACCTTGCTTTCTGCCATGCTTCTGTTAGGCTTTTATTCAGGATGCTGCGATCAAATCATCTTTCCCACCATCTCTCTAGCTGCTTCTCTCTTCATCTCTGCTCCCTTGAAGCACCCAAACTCTCAGCACTGACTGTGCCAATTGCACATTGCAAATAGACTCTTGCCTTCAAGGGACTTCCCTTCTTTAGCTTTGCAGGAAACTTGCATGAGGAAGGTAGCATGGAAATGCTTCCTTCAAAAAAAAAACACCCCGAAAACCAGTGTTGGGATATGAATGCAAAACTATGGATGCATGAGGAGGCAGAACTTCCCTGGATCAGCAATTTCAGGACAAATAGTTGCATGATGGTAACTTGGAATTGCATGAACATGGCTCTTTGCTGGAAGGGGTAGCAGCCAGCCCTGGCTGTGTCCTGTGGGCATGCTTATACTCCACATAACTTTGCAGCACTCAGGTAAAAACTGTTGGCTTTGCTGATGGAGACACAAGGACCTTTGTAAGAGTTACTGGGGAGTGAGAAAAAGATTAGCCTTGTGTGCTGATAAAATCATCAGTTAAAGTCCAGTTACAGAATCACTGCTGTTTGTGATGGAGTGTGAACCCAAGGTCCAGGAGGCTTGCAGAACTGGATGTTTCACAGCTTATTTTGCAGACGTCTAGAAGAAGTTTGTTTGTGCCCTGATTCATTAGGATCCTCCTTCCTGGTGTGCAGTCTTGCAACCACAGTTAATTGCAGAATGGAGAACCTGGAGCTCTCACCACCGGACTGCACTTGCAAAAATATGAGCTGAGTTGAAGCTCTTTTAGAAATCAGCTTTCCAAAGTTAATTTTAGCCTTCAGCGTAAACTCAAGGGGGATATCGGTGGAGCTGTCTTCATTTTGGCTATGGTAGATCTCTCCAGCATGATCTAATGGTTTAAACTCTCAAGTAGGCTGGAAGCAGTTAAACGTTTTTTTTTTATTATTATTATTTTTAATGAGGATCTTTATCTGGTTAAAATGTACCTCTCCCCTCACCCCAGAAAATCCATCTCTGTGTTCCAAGAACTGGGAAAACTTTTGCAAAATAGAGAGCTTTAAATATTTCCCCTTTTCAGTAATTAGGCTGCTTGTCTGCTTTTTGTGCGTTTCTGTCACCATAAGTGAAGCTGTTCCTTTGCATTACAGAACTGCAGGGAATTTTTTTTGTTGTTATTATTATTTTAAAGCAAAGCCATGAGATTTTTGTGTGCTCGCTTAGCTGATGGAAAGAGCAGTCTTGGAAATTTGGTTTGTAAAGATTTATTTGATTTTACATTTCTGGACCAGATATAAATGTGTGCCTTTAATGAGGTGTCTCTACCTCCACCATAGTAGAGCTCTCCTAAGAGGTTTGTTACCGTGGCCTCCAAGAAGCTGTTTAGAGAAGTTAAGCAGCTTCTTCATTGTTTTCTTACCAGGAAGGAAATGAAGAAAAAGTTGCAGTCAAACAATTTTCCCTTTCAGGAAGGTCAGGGAGAGCTTTTCCCTCGGCCACTTCCCCAGAGGGGACACAGGAACCGCCAGCCTCCCCTTGTCACCCGTCTCCAGACCCTTGAGGGAAGCGCAGCCCCTTTCTCTGCTCCTTCTTGTGGGTGACTTGGGGATGTGGGTCAGTGTTGGCACATTAATTCCCCTCCCGTGCAGACATTATCCTTTTCCACAGCTATTTTCTGTTCTCGTTCAGACTCACATCAGACACTCACGTCCTGATTACTTAAGATTTCTTAAAATTTCTGGACAAAGTGTATGGAGCAGCTTGCTGTGTCAATGCCGCTACCTTTGCTTGTAGGTCAGAAGGGACAAGGAGCTTCATATTAATTTAAAAGGTGCTTGTCCAAAGGACATCAGTGCCTGTTGGCTGAAGATAGCCATTTGATAGTCTAGTCCACTCGCAGTTTCCAGACACCAGACTTCTTCATGTCCTCAGCCATAGTCTTCTTTTAATAAATTAGTTTGCAGTTCCTTAAATCAGCACATGACAGGCACTGAGGTTATTGAACAGGTTAATATATTAAATGCATTACCCCCTCAGCCCTTAAAGGCAAGGTTATGGCTGCATGTTTATTATTATTATTATTACGGCTCTAGCAGACTCAGCGCTCTGCTAAGCCTCTTCTGGAAACTACAGAGCAGGTCCAACTGGCAGAAGGCTCCAAAAGAATGAACTGCTGGTATAGAAGGGCAGACTGATATATAGATTTGCAAAATGTCCCTGCACCCTGCGTGGGTGCTGGGGCCCTTCCTCAGCAGCTGAGAAGAGGGAAAGGGTTCAAACAGCCCTGTGGATCCCCTTCTGGGAGGAGGCTTTGGTCCCCCTGCTTCTCAGGATGTCACAGACCTCTGATGGGATGAGGCCAGAGTTATCCTCAGGAATTTGCTGCCTTCTCCCGTATGCAGTGTGGCATGAGACACGTCGCTGGGATCAGAAAATGACCCAGCGGTCCAGATGGGAGATGAAGCATGGTGAGCAAAAAGGCTCTTTAACTGACCAGGGAAAGGGAAAAAAAGAAAAAGGAATGAGGGCTGGAAGTAAAAGACTGGCAAATTCAAGTGAAATATTAGCTGTTATTTTTTTAAACAGTGCAGCTATTAAGTCTCAGCACAAGCCTTAATGGGAAACATGCTAATTCTCTATATTTTGAAATCTGCAAATCCAGCCTGGGTACCTTTCTGGAAGATTAGTTTGTGGCTAACGCAAGCTGGTAGGCTTGATCGAGAAGATGGCTAATTTTTTATACAGGCAGGCAAGCTAATCTTTAAGTCAATAAGTATAAAAGATAATAACAAAATTTTTAAAAATTGAAATCTTTTGCCAAAAAATTATATAAATTCAAGCTTTCCTTCTCACAGAGTGTCACCTGGGGACATTATCTCTATGCTGAGACCTAAATCAAGGCCTGTGCATTATTTAAGTCACAGGTAAAACCTATTTCAAGAGTTTATTGGGGTTGAAGAGTATTGGCCTGTGGCTGGTGTGCGTGAGTGTGTCTCACAGCAAAATAGGAGTCTGCTAGCCATAGAGTAGCTGTTGCTCTCCTTGCATATTATTTTAAAAGAGGAATATGAAAATATTTAAGTCCTGGAAAGCTGTGGACATTTGTATCACAGGGTTGTCTTGGATGCTGAGATCATGCAGTTGATCATTTGTTGGGTTTTTGTTGTTGTGGTTAAATTGTTCATGTTGAATAGGAGAAGTAGAAAGCATGTTGTATGCCCAGTGCAGACAGGATAATTTTTCCAGGAATCTTAATGTTTCTGTTCCCTATGTTTTGCTTTAACTCCGTGATCTTTAAAATACAATAATGACTATTCTGAAAAATTAATTTTACTCTTTAAACAGGAGAATCACTTCTAGTCCCTATTAAGCCACTTTAAGTGCTTTTGGGACACTAGAGTTTTAGCTTTCTCAGAACAACACAAGTATACATGCTACTTTAAGTCCAGAATAAGACCTCACGACACCAGACGAGCCTCAGCAGCCAGTAACGCAAGGTTATAAGCAGGTGCAACGAGGGAGCTGTGCTGGTGCTGCGCACGCTCCTCCAGTGCAGCAATAGCTGGGGTGCGGTCACAGTTTCCACTGATCCCTGAATTTATTTAAATACGGCCAGTTTATTTCAAATCTGGAAACTTTTTGGTAAACAATCCTCAGTGATGACCACTTACTTGCTTAGGATTCAGTATAACTGTTCTGCTATTTAAATCCAGTTTCCCTGCCTGCTAGTTTCTCTCTTGCTCCTTCAAATATGTTTTTTCCCCCGTTTCCAAGGAAGCAATATTATGTGGGGTTTGTTTGGTTTTTTTTTTTTTTAAGTTTGGAGCCAGGACTCTGTAAGGCAACAAGTAGCTGTGAGCCCTTCCTTGTAAGATTCATATCCAGCTTTTACTTAGGCAAAGTGGTGTTGATTTTACTGGAAATTTGCCAAAGGACTTTAGCATTTAATCCTGCCAGCATTAATTAAAGGGTCTAAAAACACAAACTGTAAGAAGAACCCTGATAAGATAAATATCATTGTCCTCCAAATTGCTCCCAAGATGGTAACTCAGCTTCTTAGCTGGTGTAAATAAGCCTTGAGCTTTTAACTTCCTTAAAATGATGCAAACGTAAGTTGGATGAGAATCTGTCCCACTGAGCCTCCCTGCCCTGAAAGGATAGCAACGTCCCGATTTTGTTGGAATGTCTTCCCTGTGTGCATGCAGGGTGCTGTGCATAGACCATGCACCAGGGGAAATTGCACCAAGAGCTTTGCAGGCTTATCTTATTCATCTTGTGGGTATTAACTTATCTAACCAAATGAGAAAGAAGGAAGATGGAAAGCAGAGTAGAAAAAAGTAGAAGGGGAAAGAAAGCAACACTAGCTGTGAATTGGTCCTTTGGAATTTTGCATAAACTCATTTGCACAGGGGGTTTTGACATTGTCTGTGCCTTCCAGCTCACGCCTGTGCAGGCAGACTGGGTGGAGACGGAAGAAGAGAAGCCATGGCATTGCCTTGCACAAGGACACTTGCCTCCAGTGAAAGAGAATAAAAAAGGAAGTGACACTGATGGCTTTTGGCAGAGCTGGTCAACGCAGGCCATTGCTCAGGGTGGAGCTGAGTCAAAGCAGAGGTGCAATGAAGTGACGGGCAGGGAGCTGCAGGCTGCAGAGGCAGCTGCCGGGGCTCCCCGTGTCTGCCCACATCCTGCAGCAGCAAAGGGGATGTGCTCGCTGCAGACAGCACTGGAGCTAAGGCAGTGGGGAGGCCTTGTGTGTATAATCAGCCTTCGGGCATCTGAAGCGCCCAAGGTGGCCTCTGTATGCCTCTGAGGACCAGAGTCCCTCCCTCGAGTACAGGGGGTGGCTGCAGTCTTGCCCCAAACATTGCATTCAACAGTCCCACCCCATGTAATAAATGTTATGCCCTCCAGGTTTAGCCGAAGCCAGATGCCTGTAGCACAGTGAATTTATGAGCTTGTTTCAGGGATGTGGTAGCACCAAAATGTCTGGTGGACCTGCCCTCTCCACTCTTCCCACCACAGGGATCCCAGCTGAATTCCCGAGGTGCCACAGACCATAGTTTAACCAACAACCCCCAGCTCACACCAGGCATTTGCTCGGGCTTAGCTTCTGTGTTTGTTAGCATTGGAGGGAATCCAGGTGGGGATTTTGCTGTGGTAACTGAGCAAGGATGGGTCATTTTTGCCAGACAAGATGTGATGTGCCATGATGGACAGGCAGCAGCAGCAGGGTTTGATTTCAACAGGCTGAGTCAGTTTGTCTTTTTGCTAGTTAGGTCCAAAATTAAATTCCAGCTCCATGAGGCCACAATTTAGACTCATTGGATACTTTCCAGTGAAACAGTTTTTCACTTTAAACCAACGGTGATTCACTGGAACCAGAAGTGTCCATGAGAGCATGTTCTTGTCTGACTGGGTGTCTTTGGGTCCACAGCAAAACTCCTGGTCCAAAGTAGAGGAAGAGAGGCCTGATTCAGAGCAAGGACCTAAGCCAAGCTGGCCTCATCCTCATCCCTGGGTGTCCTAACCATGGGGCTGAGGGTATTTAGGCATGAAGTTTTAAAATAATAAATATCTCTTATTGGAGCTGTATTGCTGCTTTTAAATTATTAAATATCCTTTGAATCCACATCCTAGATGGGTACCAGATATGCAAGGATATATAGTCAGCCTTTGTCTCTCTTGGTCTTTCCTGTTAGAGCTATTCCATTTTGTATGAAATGGGCTAAATAAATAATTCATGGGCTACAGAGAAGCTAACTTGGTAGCTAGGTGGTTATGGCACTCTTCTGAGCTGTGAGGGTATCACCGGTAATTCTCTGTTCCAATGAATAGTTGCTTATTTATTTATACTATCTGGAGCAGCGGGAGGAGAGTTTGATAGAGGCCCTCTGTACTCCCACCCAGCTCAGGGACCGGGGGACTCTGTGGATTGCAGGATACCAGCCGAGGGACCTCAGTCCTCAGCTGAAGGTTATAATAAAGTGTGAGAATTCATTTTTTCCTCTTTTTTTTTTTTTAATTTTTTTTCTGGTGAGGAAAACAAGCCTCGTGTTCAGCATGGCTCCCAAGTGTTAGCTAACAGGAAGGCTGATGGCACATCCTATTGCTGCAGGGAATGTGGAGTGCTCAGCCAGCTCCTGGGCTGGGCTGGGGAATTAAACAGCCCTTGGTGGAGCTTCAGCAAGGGCCCAGGTTTCTTCTCATCAGCAGCTCAGCCCATAAGGAGGTATGGGAGAGAAAAGGGAAAAATGGGACGTTTTTTCTTTATTTCTCCTACCCTTTATTTTTCTCTCCATTCCACCTACCTACCTTTTCCCCCTCAACAAAGGTTCCCCTTTTTTCGGCATTTCCCTTGGATATAAGTAGGGTTAATAACTGTCTAATTAACCTGCCTGCAATTTGGGAGTTAGAGAGGTGCCCTGTGAGGCCAGCGTGCCCACTGGTTATCCCATCACACAGTAACCAATGCCCCCCACATCCCAGACTCCCCCTTGCAGGGGCCGCTCTTTCCATCCTGGCCCTGAGGAAGCCTCGTTAGTGCTCGGCAGGTTTTCTCAAGTGCTGCCAGAGCCTGGTGCACAGGGCTTCAGAGGGTATCCATGACTTCTCCTGCTCCAGGGAGCTGAGAACTTTTGTCTGGCGTGTCGGAGCATGCCAGAGCATCTGAGCCATCCTGCTGGGGGGAGAGGGCGATTGTAGGGTTTTTCCCTGTTGCTGGCGTCTTGAGCATGCCTGCCCTGTGGTGCTAAGGAGCTCCTTGCCTCCAGGCAGGTGACCCTGTGTGCTGGATGAGGTGGGAGGTGACACTAGATTGAGATGTGCTTCTCTTTCCTACTTTCCTGCCATTTTTCTTTTCTGCACCATCACAGCCGAAAGCAATCCAGGACCTTTCTTCCCCCCAAACCCACATGTGTACCCCAACTGTTTTTTCAGGTTGCATGACACCTGAAAGGTCGCACAACCCTGCCAACACCTCCTTGTTCACCCCAGCGCAGCAGCAAAGGAATGAAAGGGAGGACTTAACCTTGCATCATGGGGTTTTTGCAATGGATAGTGGTTTGGGGAGAGTCAGAGGCCTCCTTTGTCTGGTTCGGAGCAAAATTATTAACTTGTTACTGCTGAGCTTGCAAAATCAAAAAAAAAATTTTAAAAAGCCATATTGACCAAAATATGTTTTCTGCTTCTTTTCAGGGAATCTGACTAAACATATGAAGTCAAAGGCCCACAGCAAAAAATGTCAGGAGATGGGCGTGTTGGTATCTTCACTGGTGGATCTGGAAGCCGAAGAAGGTAAAATCTTTCACATTATAAACCTGCTATTGCTGCTAAGAGAGGCCAGGAGATGTGCTCTGCAGAATGTCCTTTCAAAGATGTGGAGCAGTTTTGTTCACCCCAGGCTCCTTTCAGCACCCAAGGGGGAATTTCTGCTTGCATGGGGTGGGTTATGGGGCCAACCTGGGAGGCTGCAGATCTGGGACACTTTGTGAGCCTGTGTCTCCCTGCTGGGGGCTGTGCGTGTTTGTCTGAAGTATTTTAGCTAGCTGCAGGCAAGGGCGAGAGTAAACGGGTGGGTGGGGAGCATCCTGCATTTGGCCCAGCGCTCTGCATGTGGGCTATATATATCATAAATAGTGGAACCATGGCATGAGAAGGTGCTTTCTTGGAATTTTGGGGTGTCTCTAGCAGGGAGTTCAGGAGCCTGACTGCCGTGCTTTGGAAGAGCCTGGGTCTCTCCTGGTTGTAGAGGGAGCCTCTGAAGCAGCAAACGGAGACCCACCTCTGAGGATGCATTGCATGAGGCTCTGAACCACTGCTTTGCTGCTGCCAGCAGAGTCTGGTGGGTGAAGGAGAAAAGTCAGTCCTGGCACCCCTGGTTATGACCTGAACAGCGTATTTTACTGGAGCTGAAGTAATGACAGCGTCAGGAGCGTGAGCGCAGGGGTGACCCTTCGGTGCGTGGCCTATGCAGGATGTGGTAATGTTCTTGCAGAGGGGATGCACTCCAGCAGTACAGGAGTATTCGGGGGATACCTCCCTCCTGAAAGGGCCTCCAGAGAAGGACTTTTCCATAAGGATCATCTTCTAGGGCCCTGCCCATCTTGCTGCATTTGGCTGATCCCAGGAAACTCCAAATTGCCAGTGCAAACCTGGGCTGCGTCTGGAGGGACTGGTGCATGCCTGAGCTGCTCCCGGCTCTGTAGGCAGACCCAGCCTGGACCCTGCACCACTTCTGCAGACCTCAGAACACCAGGATGGGGTGTGAGCAGCCTGGGGGCAGCTGCTTCCCTCATCCCTCACTCTCATGGGTCTTTTACATGTGTGCGATGCAGGTGAATCACCCAGAAATGATCTGAAAAAAGGGAAAGAGCCAGCAAAATTAAAATAACATGGTGCTTTGACATTTAATGGCATGATTCTGAGTGCTTTACAAGAAGTTACATTTACCCTAGCTCCCCTGCTTATTTCTTTCATCTACTTATGCGCAAACACACACACACAGTCTGTCCAAGGCTCTGTGAATTCAGGAATCTGTCTGTTCCTTGAGAAGGACGCATGACTCTCTTATTTAGTAATTTCCACCCTGGTTTATAGTATCTGCAGCTGAATTTCCCTGAAGTCATCCTGAGAAGCAGATCTCCTCCTGGGAGGCTGGGCAGCATCAGGCAGGAGTGTGGTGACCATAAGCACTCCTGTCTCCATCAGAAATGTTGAGGGAAAGGTGAGGAAGATCTCCAGGCTGGGAGATGAAGGAATGTGGGGAAGTCTCATGTGTACTTAGCTGTTGGAGCTAGAAGAAAGGTATTTTACCCAAATTATTGGAGGCTGTGCTCTGACAGCTGTGAAGGGTTAGGTTATGTGTCTCCAGGGAACAGTTAGATGTTTTTACTGTTGTTATTCTGTTTCCTTTAGCAAGGCCCTGAATATTCAGGGCTGGAGCCACAGCACAGGAATGATGGGGAAGAAGCCTTAGGGGTAGCAGATCTCAAGTCCTCAGGAAATTT
>NW_009260684.1:2345330-2347146 GCF_000687185.1 Egretta garzetta
GGGAGGAGAGGCTCTGGGAGCACAGGTCTGTCTCTGTCATGGTGTGTGTTTATTCCTGCATAACACATGTAGTGCCACCGAGCAGGGTGGTGGTTGCTGTTTGCATTGCGTTGCAGGCTGGTCATGACACCATTGACCCTTCCTGGCTGCCACCCCAGAAATCCCAGTAGGAAAGCAGCTCTTGTGGCTGTTGTTAGCATTTTTTTCCCTGTTTCCTCTTTCACCCCTCTGTCTCACCCCAAACAATTTAGTTTCCCCCACCCCTGGGATTCATTCTGCCACAGAACGCAAGGGTCTGTTGACAATGGGTTAAAATGAACTTCATAAAACACATGGCGCCATGGTTATTTTTATAAAGTGAACATCAGCTGAGCAAGTTCTGGAGCCCGTGCTGTGAGCCAGGGAATGCTAACTCGGCAGGAACAACAAACAGC
Organism: Egretta garzetta; assembly: GCF_000687185.1. Classification (NCBI taxonomy): domain Eukaryota; kingdom Metazoa; phylum Chordata; class Aves; order Pelecaniformes; family Ardeidae; genus Egretta; species Egretta garzetta. The sequence continues at coordinate 2,345,765 of NW_009260684.1, forward strand.
GCTTATCACCCCGGTCCCCTGCTGAGGTCAACTCCATCAGAGGCTTTATTAGGAAAGGGGCTGGTTCCTGGGACATGGGCAGCGTCACATGCTTCCTGCTTCATAGGTAATTAAAAATCACCAAGTGTGTTTCCCTACCTAGGTAGGTTTCCCATGGTGGGAAGGGGGTTGGCTCTGCTGCAGGCTGCAGCCCTTCGTGCCGCAGAGGATGCTCGTGGTGCCCGTGGTTCACAGGGCAGCCCTGACCGCTGGGACCCTCTGAGGTGCTTTAGGTCTCAGTTTTTGAATATCGAAGCTCAGAAATGCTGCCCCCCACAGCGTGCTGTATCCTTGGGGTATCTCCATGCTGGTTAATTAAACGGTGCTGGGGACATTTGCAGGCCATCGTCTCAACTTAAACTGCAGGAGCAATCAACAAGACATACGTGGTTCCACCTTCCAAAAAAATTCTGAGCACAATCTGGGAATTAGCATGGCCCTGGGACCATTCCTGCAGAGGAGGCTGGATATGGCCACCCCTGTTTTGGAGGCACAGAGGTGCAGATGCAGAGCAATCTGATGGGTCTGCAGGGCTTGTGTCCCAGGACAAATGTGGCTTGGAGGCTGATGTGACTGTCCTTGACCTGAACAGACCACGGCTCAACTTGCCAGCAGAGAACCTGTAGGAGGTACCTGAGAAGTTCCACTGGTTAACCACTCCCAAACCCCAGTGCTCACCCAGCACAGTGGTACAATGCCCTTTCAGGCTTGGGTTCTGGTTCAGGCCAGGTGTAATCACCTGGGTGGTCAGGGGACAAGGACATGGGAGAAAGAAAGAGCCCTGTGATAACAGGGTTAGGCTAACGGTTGGACCTGAAGATCTTAAAGGCCTTTTCCAACCTAAATGATTCTATGATTCTATTACCAGACACCCGTGCCACCTTTCACAGTGCCTTCCTGACATGTACAAGGATGGACAAAGGGCTCTCTCAGGCCACGTAGTATGAATGTCTACTAAAGGCTGCGGATATCTGACCTGGCTGACAGCATGCTGCTCTGCCTCAAGGGATGGCTTGCTTCTTTTAAATCTGCTTGAACTCCTGGCTTTTCTCCAGCTCTTCAGAGCAACCTTTCGATCAGGCAGAGACATGCTGTACTTGGCTGTGGCCTTTCCAAAGGAGGGCATCGCCAAAAGAAAACCTAGTTGGGGATTTTGCAGTAGCTACCCCAAGGGAAAAGTGTTGGCGTGGTGTGAGCAGCAGGAGGCTGCTCCCGTGTGGGATTGCTGGGGAACTACTTCAGCCCAGGAACTCACTTAAAATAATTAATTAGCTGCTGGTCTCCGGAACTCTCGCCCTGCTGTTATATCCCCCCATCGGTCATGCTTCTGCAGATCAAAGCTA
>NW_009260684.1:2347253-2358194 GCF_000687185.1 Egretta garzetta
AAAGAGGAAAGCGGCTCCTGAAATATTCGTTGCATGATTCTGAAAAGAACAACTGTTATTTTAAACCTTTCCATTATAGCCAATTAGAACTAATGAATCATATTAATTGAGTGTCACTTTTGAAAACCTGAAAATCAGAAGTCCTACTTATGCTAAACATAATTACAGGCTTCTGAGGACAGAATGGCAAGGGCTCACTCCACCAGTCCAGGGGAATGCTTTCATTCATGATTTCCTTTAGTCACTCGTCCCTGGGCTCGTACAGGGTTAATAGTAGTGCACTCAGCAGCGTGAGCAGCATGAAAGGCTGGAAGCTGATGGGAGCACTCTGCTTGCCAAAGCTGGCAGGTCTGGCAGGTGATGAGGCTGAGCTGGTCTTAGCCTTCGGCCTCATGGAAAGACTAGGTCTAAACAAAAGCCCAAGAAAGGTCTGCTCTTGCATCCCCAGCTCTGCTGGGAGAGCACTCAGCAGAAAGGATGGGACAATCAGCTGGGGGACTTTTTTCTAGCCATCGTTAAATCATTGGTCCCTGACTGCTTATGGATAAACACATGATGGTCGGACATCTGCTAAGGCCAGCAAGGAAGGGCTCTACCTGGACTGCAGAGGACAGGAGCCCATTAGCTTTCAAAAGGGACTCCTCTCCTGGTGTTGCTGTTGGCTGTGTGGCCACTCGCTGGAATGCCTTGCGCTGTCTGGACTTCATTGCATTATGCAAGCAATCTGTGTAATTTTAGAATTACAAAAAATATACAGTCCCCATTTCCTCCCATTGATGAAGACCATTTGTGTTTGTAACGGGGACCATCTGCCAGGAAGGAATGCAGAAAGGTGGAAATGGGAAGGAGTGGTATCGGAGGACGTTTCCTTTCTTTCCTTTCAGCTTCTTTTTCACCTGGTTAAAGCTAACATTGGATTTCTGCTGAAATTTCAGATAGTTTGCCTCATGAGTAAGGAGGCCCCTTGCTCACAAATGCCAAGTACATACTAAATAAAGCAGCCAAGAAGATGGTCAGAAAATCCCATTTTGTAGTGCAATGGTTGTGGCTATTTGGATGGATGAGAAAATAACGTCAAAGTGGCAGAAAGGTGCATGAGAAATCAGAGATCACAGCTGTATCAAGCACCCCCTGTTCTCAGAGCAGTGAACTGCAAAGAGCCTTGTGTCACCACAGAGCGTCTTCTTTCTTCTTTGCGAAGAGGCTCAGAACACAGCCTAACAAGGACTATTTTAATTAAAAAAAAAAAAAAAAAGAAGATGACTATTTCCATATGACAGAAGCCAGCGCAGGAAGATGGCCATACTGTCCTTTGGGGACAGGCGGGGAGGGAGCAGCAGTTCCTAATGCTCCCTGGATTACTTGAAACTAGAGTTATATTTCACTTGATTGTTTTTATTTCTATTTAAGGGGCAGGAGAAAGTAAGGGGCGTTACTATAAAAGGAGATCGGAGCATAATTCTTCACTCCTGCATTGGTTTTGCTTGGTGTGATTGCACTAGTTTGATGGAATAACCTTAGAATAACACACATGTAATGAAATGCAACCCTCAGACAAAGCTGTCAGCAGGGCACATTTTAACCAGCTCCCTCTCTCCTTCCTTCCTCCGTCTCTCCCTCCCTGTCTGCCTTCTCCTGACTTGCCCTTTCTCTGTCCATTAGCTCAGCAAAATGCATTTCAGTTGAAAGGAGCCAGGGCTCAGGTCTGAGCTCTCTTTCTGCCTGTGAGGAGTGTGTTAGGAGGCCAAAGCAAATTCCCTTCAGGCTGTCCCAGGACTCGCTGAAATGTTTCACTTGGTGGTAAATGCAAACAACTCCCCGGCGTGGTGCTGGCTTCACATTTCCCTCACTCCATCCTTCTGACCTTGCTCTCTGTCCTGGCCAGCGCCTGTCCCTTGTGTGACTGGGGCCAAAACAGGAGACCACACAGGACAAGGCTCTCCGGGCCATGCAGTGGAGGCTGAGGCTATGGCTGCCTGTCCATCCTGAAGCCCACAGATGTCAAACCCCCAAACCAGAGACAGGGACTAGCTCGTAGCTCTGGTAGTAAAATGCATTCCTTTTCCAAGCAAGAAATATGCACAGTTCACCCTACAGCTGGGAGAGCTGGTTGTTTGGAATAATATTTGTTCTGAACTCAGTTCCTTTGGGAGTTTGCAAACAACCCACTACTGGCTTGTGGGTCCAGCAAACACCATCATTATACAAGCATTTCACAATGCAAGTCAGCCTCTTGCTGGCTTTGACTCGATGCTGCAGGAGTTCTGCAGCGGGTCTCGCTTTATGAACTGGTTAACTGATGCTTTTGAACCGGGGTGGGGAGCAAATGAGATGCATTTCAGGCTGACGCTTGGACGGATAATCAGCCATGGTAAAATATACGTCGTATTTCACTGGTAATGCCAAATGATTCATGAGCATTTACTAATAAGACCCTGCTATTCAAAGTAAACAAAATGAGACTTTTTTATCCATAGCTCACAGCGACTTCTCAGTGTGTGGCCATGTCCCTCCTGAAAACCACCCTGCTGGCTGCAGACAGGTGTGGTCCAGCCTCAGTGTTAGCTCCATTCAATTTCCCCTCTAGCTTGTCCTGCTGACAGATGGCAGCTCTAAATGGAAAACCGTTTCCGTGTTCATCAGAGGAGAAGCAGTGTCCTAGGCTGACCTGACGGGGGAAGAAGGCCAGCAGTGCTGCAATTAGCTAACCGTCTTCACGCAGGTGTCAAAGCAGCATCCAGGTGCTCTTCTTACAAAGCGTGTCCTGGCAGCTCTGCACCCCTCGTCTTGGTGCTTGGCACAGAGTTTGAGGGACTGGTGTTTTATTGGGCCCTCTGGAGCAGCGGCGACTTGCCGGAAAGCCTCCTGACAGCGCGATTTTGTTGAGCTACAGTGACATCCAGTGGCTGCTCCCGCTGGACCTCGTCGGGCTGAGCTGGCGTTTCTGTCAAGATCGCTGCACATCTGGCAGGGGGAGATGCAGATTTTTCGTCAGCGCAGAGCAGAGCAGCGGGTGAGCCGGCAGTGATCTGCTTGGGAGCTGGGTACCGATCTCAGAAGGCTTCTGCTGGCTCTTACCGTGGAGGAGAAAGATGCTGTATTTTTACCTGCAGATAGATTTCAAATCCTTTAGAATTACTACTCATTGCTTACAAGCTCTTACTAACAAAGCATCTCCGTGCCAGGCCTTCCACAGATAGACAGCAAAAGCCTTTGCTGCAAAGAGGCATCTGCATCATAGCTAGAATCTATCAAAGGAAGGGAAAATCCACAGAGGTTCTTTCAGCCTGATTGTTTCCTTTTTTTAAAAAAGCCCAGTCTCGCTCATGTTTAACTGTCACGTAATCCAGGCAGGAAAAGGCCCAACATGTGGAGGGTGGGAGCAGTCATCCCAGCAGCTTTCCCGTACATTGGCAGCTGTAGATATTTTGTAGGCACCATTGCAACACATAGTCATCAAAAGCCCACCAAAGGATGACAGTGCTGCTGTTCTCTTCACCTATTAAGAGCCTTTTTTGGACTTCTAGAGGAAGGCAGGCAGGGTGTGTGAAGGTGTACTGCAGAAGCAGGGGCCTATGGCCCCATGTGTTGACAGAGCAATGGCTGGAACTAAAATTAGGGCAGAGTGGGAGGTCCCAGTGGTGGGATTCACTGGGATCTACTGGGATCATCAGGAGTGGAGTTGGCACCGGGGGCCAGACTGCAGGCTTCACAGCATGAGATGATCAGATCTAGGAAACAGCCAGGTCCTCTCTCCTCTTGTCCCCTTAGAACTTTTGAGCAGATTTAGCACAAAAATAGTGCCTGTATGTGTGTTTTACGCTCTCTGTTTTGTGTTTGCCCATCCCTTCAGGAACCAGTGAAGACCTATTCCAGGACTCTGAGGGGCGGGAGGGATCTGAGCCAATTGAGGAACACCAGTTTTCAGACCTAGAGGAATCTGACGATGATGATGACAATGAAGATGAGGAAGATGAGGAGGAAGAGGAGAGCCAAGATGAGCCACCTTTAAAATTGCCAGAAGGCAAACATACCATGCTCCTGATGCACTCTTCAGGTGGCTCTCCATCTTCTCAAGAGGAAGGCATCGAAATAGCATTGTCCTTAGCCCAAGAAAGTGTTTCCAGCAGCCAAAAAGTAGGTGAAGGCCAGCAGGCCTCCTCCTCAGGGCTGGAAACAAAGTGGTCAGCAGACAGCAGTGACATTGCTGTGTGCCACAGCTTCTTGAGTCTCCACAGACCAGCTTTGACCTCCACCGAACAATTGGCTTCTGCTGAAAGAGAGTCTGTCACAAAGCCACAGATGTCCTTAGTTATGGACCTGTCAACTTCAAAAGACACCTCCCCAAGAAAAAGGTGGTCTCCGAGCCAGGACTCTGGCAGAGGTGGTGGCAGCAGCAGACCAATGCTAGCGAGAAAGCACCTATTAACCAAAAATGAAACTTCACCAAAACGGTTTTCGCCAACTAGAGAACTGTCTTCTCTAAGGTGCCTGTCTCCAGGGAGAGGGTTGTCTCCTTGCCAGCGCGTCTCTCCCAGGAGGGAGGCATCTCCACTGAGATGTGTGTCACCAAGACTTGAGCTGTCGCCCAGCAGGCATCTTTCCCCCAGAAGAGAGCTGTCCCCAAGAACATACCTTCCACCAGAAGGAGAAGTCTGCCCTGTGAGGCATTCGTCGCCGAGCAGAGAGATGTCATCAGTCAGATATTTATCGCTGAAGAAAGTCTTGTCTCCAGGCTGTTCAGAGTCGCCTAGGTATCCATCCCCTGGAAATGAGGACTTGCCTGGTACTAGCAAATCAGCAGCAGATGACAAAGTTCAAAGCTCATATCAAGCCCAGCATGGGATATTATCTTCGATGCCTCTACCTCACAGGTTCTTTGGCAAAAACGTACAGCTCTACGAGTCCAAGCTGGTAAGTTCAAGCCCCTCTTGCCTTCTAATCCCTGCAGTACGTTCTCTGATATGTTTTTAATGAAGGTTGCAGTGCAGATGTGCACAGTGACTCACCGTGACTAGTGTCACAGGTAACCCAAAGAAAAGTGACAGCGGACAGCAATGGGGTTTGTACCCATTTTGGTCCTGCCCACCTCAGTTGAAGAGAAATAAAGTTGTCCCTTCTCCAGGGGATTATTTACACTCCTGACCCAACCAGTCTCCTGCTGAGGCAAGCAGTAAGGATGACCACTTAGTTGTCACTAAGAGGGGTTTTTCTTCCTGGGAATTTTTTACCCATTTCTGAGATTTCACCGGCTGGGGGGAAACGGTGACCACTTTTCACTGGTCAGTGACCTGAACCAGATCTGAACTACCCATTGCACTCTATTGCTGACTCCTGGGCTACATACACAGCCCACTCCGTTAGATTAACTGCTGAGAAATGTTTGTTTGGACATCTCTGATTTCATCTTGCTTCTCTCTTCAGCACAGAGAAGTGTTTCCCACTGGGTCCAGAAAATTATTTAATCTCTCTGCTGGACATATCAAATCCTACGGGTAAAGGAAAATTGCATGTTCCTCCCACTGCTACAGGCAAATTAGACGTCGGGTTTGGTGGAACATTTCCCATTTCTACCGAAGTGCCTGGCTCTCCTGTAATTTATGCTGATGAACATGAGATTCAGTTGCTGAAGTTGCTCTGCTGTGAAACTGGTGTGAGGAGAGAGACTCAAGCCCTTAGGGACTGCACTGGGAAGAGAGAGGCCTTTATACAACCCCTGGAGAACCTGTCATGGCAGATGCTGACCCAGGTCTTCTCCAGAAAAGCCACGCTGCCCAGTGTGCGTTTCTCCCATGTCTGTGATAACATAACGTCCTTTGGTGCTGCCTTCCTTCTGCTTCCCACTATGAGTGTTTGTCTTACCTTCTCAGAGACTGTCCTTTGGTTTAGGTCCAGACTTTTGCTTACTTTAATGCTATTTCCCTTTCCTGTCAATTAACTTCTTGTGGGGAATCTCAGGGCTGTGGAAACCTCGGTTCTTCAACTCTAAAGCATCTCTGTCAGGAAAACGGCCACCACCTGTAGCAAATCCACAGTAGAAGACAATATTGTATATCCCTGCTTATCTGCCCATTCGCACCTTTTAACTTACACTCTCACACGCATACCTTTTTGCTTCATTTTCCTGCTCCTTCTATGCACTTGAAGTCTCCACTGTTGCTTTTCTTATGTGGCTCCAAAGCAACAGAACAGACCTTAATGGGAAACTTTCCATTTATGAGCGAGAGGGACAACTGGGCTTTCATTGCAAAATTACATTCCTGGTAAGGCTACAAGAGACAGAAAGATCAGGGGTGGATTTATAAGATCCCAAAAGGAGCTCTGTGCTCAAAACTGGTGCTCTATGAATTGCTTAGAAACTGGAGATGATCTTAGCTTAGCTTCAGGCTTGATCGTGACCATCTCTCTTCCCACTAGCTCTTGCAGTAGATCGTCTCTTCTGGTGGTTGTTAGACCACTGAGATGATTTGTTTGGGGGTTTCCTAGCATGCCTACAGTGAGTCTGCCAAGACTTCATGCAGATAAGTGAGATTTAGCAAGTGTTTACGGTTGGACTCTATGATCTTAAAGGTCTTTTCCAACCAAATGCTTCTATGATTTTATGAATCTATGTTTGGGCTGACCAAGTGTACACTATCTTCAGTGGCTCTTGCTTTCTCTCTCTTCTGTTCTCTTTTGCTGCTTTCCTCTGTCGCCTCTTCATAGAAATCCAGCTCGCAGGGTCAGGCAATTCTCCAGAATCCTACAAAGAAATACACCCTCCAGAGAATCCTCAAATTTTGTAGCTAACCCCATCTTAATGGAAAGTTGATTTCAGTTTCTGTTGCTTCCTCTTCTTGGGAGTCCTGTTTAGGGGTTTAGTTATAACCTCACCACTAATTAATCCATTTCTGTTTAGCCACATATCTCTCCATGATGTACATTAGGAAACTATGTGAAGCACCGAGAGAGAAAGAGGAAAAGGTAAAATGGTAGGGTCTTAACCCTTGATTTCTACAGACCACACCATGAGGGTGGTGGTGGGGACCACACTGATGGGTGTGCTTTGTGTCAAATGAGAGTTCATGCTGCCTCTCACTCGGTCCAAAACATCCTTGCAATTAGCAGCTGGAAGGATGTAATCCTGCTTTAAGAAAGTACAGTAAAAATAAATAACATTATTCTGGGCTCTCAGAACCCCCCTGTATTGAAAGGGATCCAAAGCGTCTCTTATGGCAGGAGACACTGGTATCCTCTGCCAGGGTTTCAGAGGCAACTCTGATTAAGAGGACAAGGGGTAATGGTTTTAGACTAAAAGAGATTCAGACTAGATATAAGGAAAAAATTTTTCATCATGAGGGTGGTGAAGAACTGGAATGGGTTGCCCAGAGAGGCCATGGATGCCCCATCCCTGGAAACATCCACGGTCAGGTTGGACGGGGCTCTGAGCAACCTGACGTAGTAGAAGATGTCCCTGCTCACTGCAGAGGGGTTGGACCAGATGACCCTTACAGGTCTCTTCCAACCCAAACCATTCTATGGTTTTATAATGATCCAAGCCTGAACCAAAGCCCTGGGTCTGTGCCCCAACAGACTGTGGGCATAATTGTACGCAAAAGGCAAACACTGTGGGTTGTATTGCTCCTTACCTTAAAGGTTTGGGGGTCCAAATCTTCCTCGATTGATTAATCTCCCTCAAATTAGAATAAAATGCTAGCAAAATCAATCCTTACAGTGAACATTAATGATGCTAATGCTGTAACTTGTGCGTTGCACTGATTCAGCTGTTTCTTTTCCCTCTCCGGTGCAGAAGATAGAACCACGAAGCCCAACATGCTCACCTGGCGTCACGCAGTCCATCTGCTCCAGACCCTTGCAGGCACCTCATGAAATACATGTCCACGCTCCCAGCCGAGGGGAGGAGAATGTCTTCAGCCACCTCCCACTGCATTCGCAGCAGCTCACAAGGACCCCATATCCTATGATTCCCATTGGGGGCATCCAGATGGTCCAGGCGAGGCCAAGCACCCACGCCAGCTTGGTGCCCAGTTCGGTTGTGTCCCTGCAAGCGGGCTACTTTGCCTCTGGTGGCAGCAGCTTCGCAGAGTTCAGCCGGGCTCACGAGAGCGACGAGGAACCACAAGTCCCGCGGGAGCCATCATCAGCATCCGTCTCCCCGGTTGCAAAGATTTCTAAATACACACTGTCCCCAGAGCTTACGAGCAGTGGTTACTTAGAAGAGAAAATGAGGACTAGTGAGCTTCAGCAAAAGACAGACCAGGAGGAATACAGGGTAAAAATGTTTGCTGAGTCTAGCCACGCGGAGCAGGCAGGCTGCTCGGCATCCCCAGCCAGCCCCAGCACAACCGACGAGCACTCTCCAAAGCCTTTGACAAGCAGGGAAGAACCCTTGAAAAAAACGGGCAAGAAGCAATCTGGCAGCTCGAGCACTTCTTTTGAATCATCCTGCACTTTCATCTCAGATCTCCCCTCCCAGCCGTTGGACCGAAGCAGCAGCACCGGCTGCCTCTCAGAGCCCTCATCGAGCCATTCGCACGCCCAGCTCTTCTCCATCCGGAGGAGAAACCTCTCCGGAGAGCCCAGTCGCCAAGGGGGATCCTCCAGGAAGAGCAGTCCACACCTAGAGCACGCAGATTTAGGTCAAACTCAAAACAAGGTGGATGAAAACACAGGAAGTACTTAAGCCTCCACCATCCGTTCCACCTTTAGGCTTCCGATGTAAAATCAACAGACATTTTCAACACTATTTCCTTTAGTATAATCATCGCTATAAGAAGCACTCTATTGAATGACCAAACCCATGGAAGATTCCTGGTTTTCTTTGTCCCAGTCTGGTATTATCTCCACATGTATGCAGTTACTTGTGCCTTTTTCTATACCTTTTGTTGCTTGAAATGTACAAAAATGTTTGAGGCTGTGAATATTTTTTTAGAGTTTTTTGGAAAGGGGTTTGTTAGACCTTGTCTTTTTTGCCATTTAGGTGTGCGTTATTATGGGCCTGAGAGATGCAGAAAGGAAAGGGTTAAGCATTTTAAGAGGAAGAAGATGCACTGAAAACAAAAACAAAACAGAAAAACTTTTTTTATATTGATGAAATGATTAAAAAAAAAACACAACCAAACCCTTGCTCCTGTGTACAGAAGTTTATGATTTGTATTTATTACATGCTTTATTTAATTCTCGCAAAGTGCTTGTTTTTTTTTTTTCTTGCATCCCTCTGATTGCCTATGGTTGTGCTTTAAACAGTTGAGACTGCTTTACATTTGCGAAACGTGTTTACCCTGAACCTGTAAATGAAACTAGCACTTCCTTGCATAGGGGGAGGTTCGCTTGCAGGGAGAGAAGCTGTCACTCAAAAGAGAAAATTAACCTTGAGCATCCCTCCCTCCTGCAGAACCCATCAAAGCACTTTTCTGAAAAGGGACAAAAAAAAAAAAAAAAAAGGTTCTTCTTCAAAGATTTAACTTCAAGAACGTAGGAATGTATCGAATGTAGACACAGTGCCAGGAATGGTGTCTCTCGCTGGACGAGCCGGCCTCCTGCTTGCTTTAATCCTTCCATCCCGCGCCCGCTCCCCGCGCGCATGGCCGCTCCGCGGTGCCCCCTGCATCGCCCCGGCAAAGTCATGCCTGTGCCTGAGAGCCCCTCTTTGCTGGGGTTTGGAAGCCCTCTGTAAAACACCTTCCCTTGGTTTAAAAGTGGAAGCAAATTCAGCCTTGCAACCATTTTTCCTCCGCGATTTTTTTAGCTGCGGACAAGCTCCCTCCATCCCATCCCTGCTTGGTCCTGGCTGGTTTGGCTTCCTTGAGCTCTGGGGATGCAGGGGTAGTTTGCGCTCTGCTCGTTTGCACGCCTGCGGCTCTGTAACTCATGAGTGACTCTGTGTCTTATTTTAATTTTATTTATTTATTTAAGCGGAACGTCGCAAATGTAGTCCTTATTGTGCAGATGGGCCCTTTTTTGGTGTTTTGGAAGACAAAAGTTACAATGCTGAGTGGTTAATGTTTGCAACCAGCTTGTTATGCATACACAGTAACTTTTTCCAGAGCAAGTTTTTAACTACGACCATCCGTAGCGGAGCAATGGCCTCTACTGCCAATAGATACAATACCAAATACAGAGAGACCCCATGGAGCCGTTCCTCTCTGTCACGTTAACACACTTTTTAAAGTACAAGTGTTCGATACGCGTTTGCCCTAGCAGACAGCAGGCTCTTTACTACTTCAGAGGGTTTTCTGGTCTGTGGAATCTGTACAAACCTCTTTTATTTTTTTTTTTTATTTTAACAACAACAACAAAATATATAAAAATTTAACCAGTGGACCAGTTCTTTCTTCTTTCAGAGCTGTTCCAATTTATCGGGTACGTAATACACTTTAAAAAAAAAAAATTAAAAAAAAATTAAAAGAAATCAAATAAAACCCAGAATGAGAGCATATTTCTTTGCCAGACTTGATGAGCTATGAACTGTTCCCGTTTCACGGGCAAATAATATAATTTTTTTAAATAATCTTCTGTGATTTTCTTTTTTGCTTTTCTTGTAAAGGGAATTAAGTACAAAAGAAGATATCATGGAAATAACATTAAGGCTGTGACACTGACCGAAACAACATCCAGAACCCATTTATACCTTAATTAGCACTTTTATCAAGTTTCCCATCTCCCCCTCTCTGGCCCCAAGCCTGGAAGCTGGTCTTGGCTTTCAAACCCAGCCAGATCCCATGGCAGGAGAGGGGGCTGGGAGTTCAGTTCAGCGTAGTAACTCCCTTCCGTGAAACTCTTAAGCACCAGCTTAAATCCTACTCAGGCTTTAAGCGTGTGCTTAGTATCAGGCTGGCTGGGAGTGGACTGCTCAGCCAGGGTGGTGTGAGCATCCCTGGAATCCATCCACCAGATCCAGGGAGAGTTTTGACTTTCCCTGGCTTCTGCCACTTCCCCCCC
>NW_009260684.1:2358330-2366416 GCF_000687185.1 Egretta garzetta
GCTTTTGTTGTTGTGGTTTATTTTTTTATTATTATTATTATTATTACTATTACTATTATTATTTTTTAAAGCTTTTCCAGCAGTTCAAGATGAATTGAAGCTTTCTGCATCTCAGCTGCAGAGCATCCGGGCTGGCGGCTGGTGCTGCGTGGGGCAGCAGGGGTGCGACCATCCGGATGCCCTCGCCCGCGGCCAAAAGCAAAGTGGGGAGAGGAGTCTGGGAAAGGGCCATGTGAGGTGCTCCCTGGGCCCTGCCCTGCTCGGATCCCGTAACTACCACCTGGCAGCCACGGAGCGGGCACATGTGGGGACCGCTGAAAACTCAGGAGATGGGCAAAAAAAAACCAAACCCAAGGCCATGCCGAGTCTCAACCCGGTTTGGCTTCTCAGCAGAGGGGCTGCGGGCACAGCAGGGGAGGCTCTGGCTGGGGTGAAATGGTGCTTCATGCTATACCTAACGGGCACAATATGTCCTACTGGATAGGCAAAAAGGATCACAAAAAAAAAAAAAATTATATTTAAGGGCTAATTATCACACTGACAGCTCAGAGCGGGAAGGGTGTCCTCCTCCGCACCAGCACCAGCATCTCTGTCTGCAGGCAGGGCAGGCATCCCTAAGGGGCTGCCCCAGCCCTGCTGCGAAATCATAGTGTGACCTTGTGCAAATTGCGTCTCCCCCCTGTCTCATACTCAGCCAAGGAGCACCGTGGTGCAGCTCCACTGATTTTCATAGAGTTGCGTGTTATTTACAGCGGGGTTGAAGCCCCAGCCATTGCTGGTGGCTGCCTTTCCTATCTGGAGCACCCGTTGTCTTCCCTGGGTCACACTTGGTGAAAGCTGTCTGCAGGTCACAGCTTTTCATATCACTCTGGGTGTCTGTTTTGTCTGCAAATTAGGGGTGATAAATCCTAATTTACCTTCTGCAAGGCTGCAGGGGTGGCTAAGTTTGTATCTGTACAAATGCTTTGCAGAGCAGTTAGCAGTATCGTTTGCAAGAGAATGTATTAATAATGCAAACAGGCAAATTAAAAACCAAAGCCCAGCCCTTCCTTTTCATCAGCAGGTAGAAATAAAATCTCCTGCTTTTCTTATGGCAGAGATTCTTAAATTTATAGTCCACAAAGGCATGTGGCCTCCAGGTGCTGGCTGCTCCTCTTTGTAATGTAGCCGGTTAAGCAGCCAAACACCTATGCTGATCTTTCCTTCCCTGGTAAGCTTTTTGCATGGCTCCCATGAATGCAGGTAGTCAATGGGAAATGGATGCTCTGGCGTCCCAGAAATCATTCTTCACGGAGGACTTGGCCCATGTTCTTAAACAACTCCTTGAAGCAGTCACGTTAAGTACCAAGCCTTGTATCCAGAGCTAATAAAGCACTTGTACCTTGGCTTAAGCTTGAGCATTTGGGGAGTTTCAGTAACTTCTTTGTGCTTAGGCATGAATTTATCTTCTTGTATCAAGGTTACAGAGCTCAGTGTCTTGCAAGACTGAGCAGACCATGGGAGGAGGAGAGGGGGGCAGTTGGCTCCCCAGAATGACCCCGTGCCTTGAAGCAAATCTCTGTCAGCTCTGATTATTCACAGGTTGTTGGCTGGATACCCAGCAGGAAACTCTTAAAAGTAATGATGAAGTAGCTGTGACTTTACAGCTTATGACTGGGAAATGTGTTTCATCACCTGCTCCTAAGGGGTGACACGTTCAACCCTGCTGTCTATAAAGTTATGCTCCTCGGCCAGGACTTGCTGATAAAAGCCGCCCGCCAGTCCCAAACCCTGCACTCGCTCAAGCCCCATCAAAGCTGCCGGGCTTTGCTGCGGGGGCTCAGTCAGTCCCACCACTGAGCCCTGGGGCTGGACGTGGCAGGAGATGCCCATGGGCAGAGCTGGGTGATGCCTCCCTGCAGGCAGCCAGGGTACAGCATCCTGTTGGTGGCCATCAGCTCCATCGGAGCAATGCCGCCTCCCCATCGCTCTTCTTTCACATCCACCAAAAAAAGAAAAAAAAAAAAAAAAGTGCAAAAGAGTTGGGTTTCCCTTAGGCCAGTTTTCACTTTCACCCAGTTTCTGTTTAAATCCACAGAAACGACACCTGAACAAGCAATAGAATTGGTCACTCAGAAGTCATTCAAATTATTCCAATTTTCAAGCTAAATCCTGGACAATTTGATCTAGCCCTTTTCTGCTGTTCTTGCAGTTGTTTTTCATTTGCTGACTTGGTTTCATCATTTGCTTTTTTTTTTTTTTAATATTTCCATCTATTGCACAGTATTTACAAATAAAATCATACTGTAAATTATTTACAAAAAATAAAAAAAATTTTAAAAAAATCAGTCCTGATGGCATAAAACCAACCTGTTTTCATTACTGAGATATGATGGCACTTACGATCACTTTAGTAAATGTAATGTAAAAAATAATAATAATAATAATGTGTACGCAAATTTAATATACATGGTCTCATGTAAGATAAATATTTGCCTTTTTTTCTAAAAGGTGTATGTATTCTGTAAGTGGAATAGTCTGTAGAAAGTTTCTATATGTTCTTAAAATGGCAATACATTCCAAAAAAGGTACTGTAAATATGTACAGCGTACAATGTAATTTGGTAGTTTTGCCTGTAATTTTATTTTAACTCCAGTTTCTACACTTGCATCTTGCAATGTCTGTATGGTTATATCAGTGCAAAAAAAAAAAAAAATGCAGGTAAAAGCACAGTCTGATGTAAAAAAAAAAACCAACAAAAACCCACAAAAAAACAACACAAAACAACAAAAAAAAAAACAAAAAGAAGAAAAAAATGCTCAGTATTTGATGTTTGTGACCCTTATTGTAAATGACATCTGTACTGTGAATGAGAAGTTTTTACAAGTATAATATTGCCTTTACTACAGCTCAGATTGTCTGCTCAGTCTGAGCATATTTTTAAAAAAATAGCATGTTGGAATAAATTTTAAAGTCCCAACATATTACTACTTGCATGACTGGCAGTCTTTTAATTCTCATTTTATTGAGCACAGTCAGGGACCCAGGCTGTAAAACGATGGAGGCAAATTCAGATAAACCAGGGTGAAGCTGCAGCCACCCCACCCAAGCGATCACCGACAAAACTCCCGAGTTGCTTGTAAAGTGCTGCCATAACAGAAAATGCCACAAAAATGTGGGGTTTTTTCAGTATTTCTTCCTTGCAGTGCAGAGGTAGTGAAACAAAGTGACGGGGTGGATGCTCCGATGGGGCTCTGCAGAGGCCGGACGGAATTCAGTGCCCTCATCACAGACCATCTGCAGGAAGCTACATCTGATTTTTTAAGAGGTGTCCTTCCTTGCTGGATTCCCCAAAAGCTGGGATGCCGTGGATGCTATGGGGGTCTTGCTGGGCTTTCTGCGGCCAGGGGAAGCGGCGTGCCCTGCCAGTGAGCTGGGGCGGCTGCTTTCCCCACTCCCTCCTTGCCACGTCCCTCCAGACTGTCCTTCCCCTCCAGGGCACGTCGGGGCCTTTCTCCCCAACGCGTTCCTCGCCAAGTTAAACACACGGAGGGCCTGATCCAGCAAGGCTGTGTTCCAACCCCAGCTCATAGCCAAGCAGATCAGGACAGGTTTTGCAAGCCCCAGCCATGCTCCCTCCTCTGCCCCACCAGCGTGCCCGGGTGCTGCCTGCCCTGCTGCCTGGGACGTTCCTGCTGCCTGGGGCATCCCTGCTGCTGGGCTAGCTGGGGGCAAGCAACCCAAAAGAGGGTATTTTGGAGCAGGGAGGGAGTCTGCTCCCCTCCTCATCCTCTTTTGCCTGTTCTCCCACGAGCAGCTCAGGGGCTTGCTGCACCCCAGCACCCCTGCAAACCCTGTCCTTCCCAACCATGCTCTCCAGCAGTCTCAGCGCAGCAAGCATCGCATCTCAGGAGCCAGGCCTGCCTGAGGCTGGTCCGCTGCCAGTGCTGCTCCTGAAATGAGCATGACCATTAGAAAAGGGAAAAAAAAAAAAAAGGAAAGCCTGTAATTTCCCCCTGCTAATTGTCCTTACAACGAAGCAAGCTGCCTTCAGCCCAGCCGTTCCCTTCATGCCTCAGCAAACCCTTCTGGGCAGCTTCCCACCTGCTCGTCTTCACCCCATCGCCTCCGGCAGTCCAAGCAGCCTTTGATGGACATTTGCAGACACATTCAGAGACTAAAGCAGGGGAGCTGGTAGAGGGAGGCTTTGCAAAATAGGTCAAGGAAGGAAATCTCTATCTGATTTCTATCCATGACCACGAAGCTGGGGCTGCATCAGCCAGCCAGAACCCGGTGCTCCCATCAGAGCCCATAGCCTGAATAGTTGGCACCTCCGGCCCCAGTGTCTGAGCACGGTGGCTGTGCTGGATTAAGAGACATGAGGGAAGGGGTGGGGAAGCTCATCCGGCCTCTGTTTAGTCTCTCAAAAGCCGCATTTCTGCATGAAGAGGAGGGAGAGGTGTTGGTGGCAGGATCATGAACCTCTACCTTCCTCCTCTCCCAGAGCTGGCCAGCTTTGCAGCAATCACTGTTCTTTCATTTATTCGTCACTCACTGGGGAGGAAAGAGCGTACCAGTCCCCAGCACTCAGCTCGGGGAGCAGGTCCCTGCTTCCTGCCTCAGTTTCCCCAACTGCAGACAGCAAAAGCTCATAAGGCTACAAGAAAGCTCCAGTAATTAAAGTAAATGCAACAGCAAGGCCTAAAGAAGCACAGCTTTGGGTGCCATCTCCCAAGGGCATCTCCCTTGTTGTAAAGGCTTAGGAAGCTGTGGGTGGTGGGTGCTGTGCTATGCATCCCACTGCTCCGGGGGGTTCCCGCTCTTGCTGTCACCCCTGCTCCGAGAATCTGCTAGGTGTGGTAGAAGTGGATCCAGCATTTCAGTCCATGCATCCAAAGAGCCTCTGTGGGCCTAGGGAGATGTGTGAGACTCAGGGCTTGGGGAAGATTGGGTCCTTTACTACCCTAATAACACCTTGTATTCTCCTTTATGGTGGTTGAAGGCAAGGAGCATTGGCTGGGGGCCACGGGATGGTGACGTTTGTTCCAGATATGCTGCCAGCCCCTCCAGCGTGTGCTTTAGCCACTGAATGGAGGAATGATTTTTCCTTTTAAAAAGAAAAGTTTCTCCAATGCTTAAAAACAGAGCTGCTTTAAAGGCAGCCAGAGCTGTCTGGAGAATGCTGCAGCTAGACCCCACTAATCTCCCAAACCTGGAGCCAATTGGTTTACACGAATCTCCAGAGTGGCTCCAATTAATCAGGTGTCCCAAGAAATTCCTTCCCCCTAAAGAGTCTTTGTTTTCTAGACACAGAGACCAGACATTTCCTCCCCTGGGAAGCCAAACATAGTATCAAAATATTAAGAATCCTTCGACTGATGTTACCAACTGGTTACCCCCTGGGCAATGCAGTTACCGATTGCCACGTGAAGGACGGAAGGTTGTGACAACACTGTAGGAAGTTCAAACCAGTGCCTCTCTCTGGGAGGCTGAAATTTCTGCTGTTCTTTTTGAAATAGCCAAGTCCCCTGGTGAAATGGTCTTTTCTTCTCCTCAGGTTCAGCCTCAGCCTCCCAGCAGCTTGGGAGCTTGACTCGAGAAGCTGGAAAGATGAATTCCTGCTATAACCAGGCCTTTAAGTGTACCACAGGCATAAAAGCACCATCAGAAATCTTCACTCCTTGACCTCCCATAGGGCTCTTGTCTGAAGAAGGAGCCAGATTACCCATCCAAGGGGTGGGTTTTGGCTGCACCATGTTGGATGATGTGGCCCAGCATCACTATTGGGAAGAGCTGATGGGCTTGTGTAGAGAGTGAGCAGGGTGGTTTTAACAAAAAAGTCAGTTTTCCTGCTTTCAGTCACTCCACAATCTTGCACAGAGCTCACCATGCTGCAGGCATGGGAGGAATAACAGAGGAGGAAGGGCTGGGGCTGGGGCTGAAGTAATGCCTCCAGGGAGATGCAGCAGGACTGAAGCCGAGACGGGGTGGAGGTGGGCACAAGGCACTGCCTGCACCAACATCCAGCCCTGCCAGCAAGTTTTTGGTTGGTTTCTGGGTTTGCTTTCACTGCTAGCATCAGTGCAAAGGGCTGTGAACACTTCCCTCAGCCCAGCCGTTCCCTTCATGCCTCAGCAAACCCTTCTGGGCAGCTTCCCACCTGCTCGTCTTCACCCCATCGCCTCCGGCAGTCCAAGCAGCCTTTGATGGACATTTGCAGACACATTCAGAGACTAAAGCAGGGGAGCTGGTAGAGGGAGGCTTTGCAAAATAGGTCAAGGAAGGAAATCTCTATCTGATTTCTATCCATGACCACGAAGCTGGGGCTGCATCAGCCAGCCAGAACCCGGTGCTCCCATCAGAGCCCATAGCCTGAATAGTTGGCACCTCCGGCCCCAGTGTCTGAGCACGGTGGCTGTGCTGGATTAAGAGACATGAGGGAAGGGGGGGGGAAGCTCATCCGGCCTCTGTTTAGTCTCTCAAAAGCCGCATTTCTGCATGAAGAGGAGGGAGAGGTGTTGGTGGCAGGATCATGAACCTCTACCTTCCTCCTCTCCCAGAGCTGGCCAGCTTTGCAGCAATCACTGTTCTTTCATTTATTCGTCACTCACTGGGGAGGAAAGAGCGTACCAGTCCCCAGCACTCAGCTCGGGGAGCAGGTCCCTGCTTCCTGCCTCAGTTTCCCCAACTGCAGACAGCAAAAGCTCATAAGGCTACAAGAAAGCTCCAGTAATTAAAGTAAATGCAACAGCAAGGCCTAAAGAAGCACAGCTTTGGGTGCCATCTCCCAAGGGCATCTCCCTTGTTGTAAAGGCTTAGGAAGCTGTGGGTGGTGGGTGCTGTGCTATGCATCCCACTGCTCCGGGGGGTTCCCGCTCTTGCTGTCACCCCTGCTCCGAGAATCTGCTAGGTGCGGTAGAAGTGGATCCAGCATTTCAGTCCATGCATCCAAAGAGCCTCTGTGGGCCTAGGGAGATGTGTGAGACTCAGGGCTTGGGGAAGATTGGGTCCTTTACTACCCTAATAACACCTTGTATTCTCCTTTATGGTGGTTGAAGGCAAGGAGCATTGGCTGGGGGCCACGGGATGGTGACGTTTGTTCCAGATATGCTGCCAGCCCCTCCAGCGTGTGCTTTAGCCACTGAATGGAGGAATGATTTTTCCTTTTAAAAAGAAAAGTTTCTCCAATGCTTAAAAACAGAGCTGCTTTAAAGGCAGCCAGAGCTGTCTGGAGAATGCTGCAGCTAGACCCCACTAATCTCCCAAACCTGGAGCCAATTGGTTTACACGAATCTCCAGAGTGGCTCCAATTAATCAGGTGTCCCAAGAAATTCCTTCCCCCTAAAGAGTCTTTGTTTTCTAGACACAGAGACCAGACATTTCCTCCCCTGGGAAGCCAAACATAGTATCAAAATATTAAGAATCCTTCGACTGATGTTACCAACTGGTTACCCCCTGGGCAATGCAGTTACCGATTGCCACGTGAAGGACGGAAGGTTGTGACAACACTGTAGGAAGTTCAAACCAGTGCCTCTCTCTGGGAGGCTGAAATTTCTGCTGTTCTTTTTGAAATAGCCAAGTCCCCTGGTGAAATGGTCTTTTCTTCTCCTCAGGTTCAGCCTCAGCCTCCCAGCAGCTTGGGAGCTTGACTCGAGAAGCTGGAAAGATGAAATCCTGCTATAACCAGGCCTTTAAGTGTACCACAGGCATAAAAGCACCATCAGAAATCTTCACTCCTTGACCTCCCATAGGGCTCTTGTCTGAAGAAGGAGCCAGATTACCCATCCAAGGGGTGGGTTTTGGCTGCACCATGTTGGATGATGTGGCCCAGCATCACTATTGGGAAGAGCTGATGGGCTTGTGTAGAGAGTGAGCAGGGTGGTTTTAACAAAAAAGTCAGTTTTCCTGCTTTCAGTCACTCCACAATCTTGCACAGAGCTCACCATGCTGCAGGCATGGGAGGAATAACAGAGGAGGAAGGGCTGGTAACAGAGGAGACATCCAGCCCTGCCAGCAAGTTTTTGGTTGGTTTCTGGGTTTGCTTTCACTGCTAGCATCAGTGCAAAGGGCTGTGAACACTTCCCTGAGGGGTGGAGCTGGCAGAGCA
>NW_009260684.1:2366472-2373155 GCF_000687185.1 Egretta garzetta
TCCTGGCATAGAGGGTTTTGGTTGAATAGAGCTCATGCAAAGCTTGTGAGGAATGAATAAGGAGTAGGTAAACCTTTATCTTGGTGCTCTGTTTCCTACATACCTCTGAGCATAGCAGCATGCCCTTGCCCTAAGTAGGCTGGTCTTGAGTGGCTTTAATCCATTGCTGACAACAGGCTTCCAGAAGAAGAAATGCCTTCAAGGCCTTGGACTTGATGGATTTTCCAGAACACAGAATGGATACCCTGGTGCCCCTGGTGCCTTCAGGAGCAGCTCTGGCTGTGCCTGTGGTCCTGGTCCCCCTCGGAGAAGCATGTCCTAAGCCACAGGGAGCCTATGGGTCTCCTTAATCCTCACTGAGCTGGTCTTGTTTGATCCTGCCCTTGCCTCAGGGTGCTACATATTGGGGTTGTGTCATATAGGAGGAGAGGATGCGCGAGGGCTGAGAGGGTCAGGGGATGTGGCTCCGGAGATATCAGGACTTCGGTGAGCTGATGTAGAGAGGGGTTGCTGGGGCAGGTGAAGGGTGTGCACTGCCGACGTACATGCTGCCTTGCTGTGTGGTGCTGGGCAGGCACATGGCTCTTTCTGCATCTGCCCCACATCCGTTTGCCGTGGCTTGGACAGACAGGGGGAAGGATGTGGGCAAGCACAGAGGGAGCGGGGTGGTGGCAACAAGCCAACCTGTGCGATTAGAGATGAGGCTGTGCTGCAGAGACCGGCCCAGGGACAGCTTGTTATATGTGTGCCTGAGTGTCCAACACCAAGTGCTGGGGAACATGACCCGAGGCAAAACGTGCAGGTGGGGCGAGGCAGTCCCCCATCCCTCTGCTTGAGGGGGAGCTTGGCCTCCTCCCCACCACGGCCAGATGGTTTGGAGCCAGGAGCTGGTGCTTTCTCCCATGAAGAGGTGTTTTTGCTAGAAGGGCTGGCATGGCCACCACGGGCTGATGCTTGTTGTTATGACAACGGGAGGAGGCTGCTGTGTGCAGAGTGGAACAGGGAAGAAGGGAAGGAAAAGGGATGGCAGTGGAGAAGGTCTTAGCCAGCAAGGGGCCAGGCAGAAGCATGGGGTTAACATGCATGGTGCAGGGATGGAGGACACCCTAGGGATACCACCATCATAGGGCATCGGGAGGGGTTGGGCTTTGTGCCTTCTCCCATGGCTCATGACACCACTGTGCACAAGAATGGTCTGGGCACATCTGCAGAGCTGCATGCCAGCAGCCTGAACCCTGCATCACACACGGTGGGACCTGTGGAGTGGGCAAAAACTGGAAAAATCATGCCCAGTATAACAGACTGCTAATTATTGCAGCAGATCACTCGCGGGGAGCACTGGCAGGCAAAGCATGACTTCATTCTCCTTACAGACATTTCTTGGACTGTTAGCAAGACAAATAAAAAAATCACCTAATAACAAACTTTGTGTCCTGCTGGAGTCACCAGTGCCTCTTCACAACCTCTCCTGCCCAAAAGGGGGTCGGCACAAAATCAAGAGATGCAGGGAGCCGTCGGGGTAAGTCCACAGCGTCAGCTTGTGTTTTTCATTTTAACCAGGTGTCTCATAATGTGCACTTCTTTGTAAAACCACAGCTCCTGGACCCAGATGATTAAGTGAAAACCTTGGCTTTCATAATTAGAAAGATGCAAACCACCATATCTTCTCGGTTAAGAAGGAAAACTTTGAACGGTGGCCCCTGTGTGCTTGCCTGGAGGGATTAACACCCATGCCAAATTCGTGACACTATCACTGTCTTCCTGTCAGACCTGGTCACATCCCTTAGGAACATGGCCCTGACTCTTCTAAAGGGATCATAAGAAAAGTTTTCAAGACCAGTCTACATAAAGCCCAGAGTAACCTGGTCTGAGCTCCTAGCTGACTCTGCTCTCAATTCCCTTCCAACCCAAATTATCCTATGATCCTAAGTGCACACATTAGTGTGTGAGGAATGGCTTAAGGCCTTTCAGGTGTTCAGAAGCTACAGTGAAGGCAAGACCAGCCAGACATTGCTCCTGCACCCCTGTGCTCAAGAGCTTGGGGCTCTGTGAGTCAATCACATCCTACTATCAGTGCCCTCTCCAAGCCACAGTGTTGGAAGGACCCAAGTGACTTGCCCTGGTGTCACACCTTTAACCAGGCAACCAGCAAACACATCAAACCTCACAAAAAGCCTGTGAGATGAGCCAGCTATATTCTTCCTTGAATTACAGATCAACTACAGAAAGGACACCATTTCAGCAAAAGGTAGCTGTGGGTGAGAGTATATTCTATGTATTATTTATCTCAGAAGGTCTTTCCCCACTTTAGCTGCAAGTTGAAAGGCAGCTCAGGCCACAGATATGCTCAGTTGCTTCAGTCCTCAAGAAATGCAACGTTCCAGCTGAAATATTTGGGTTAGGAGATGAAATACTAAACTCCCAGAGAGAGGGTTGGGTTTGTGGTCCGAACATTTGGTTAAACATTTGGTCCTATAAATGTGTGAGCACTGGGAATTCCCAGGCACATGCGTGCCATTGCTAGCTCTGGATTCTTCAGTTCGGCAATGTATTTCACTTACAGCTTTTTTGCTCCTGGAATCAGGTTATTAACTGAGAATCCAAATTTTCACTTTAAAAATAGATTTCTAAATAACGTGGCTGTGAAAAAAGCTGGAAATCATGACCTTATATTTCCTAATATAAGGCAAATATGAAGAATGCAAACTGTATCATTCTTTTAACCTCAAAACTTTGAAGACTAAACTTAGGGCTTTTCAACACATAGTGCCAACAGTGCCATGCCTGAACACTAACCACAGAGGAGGAGATCTCCAAGTTTAAGATCTCTATAACCCATTAGGATGCAAATTTATTAAAGGAGTCAGGCTAGATAAAAATCAGGCAGTGTTTTAAGGTAAGCATTGTGCTCAAGGAAGGTCTTTTCAGATTTTTTGGCAAGCTCTATACCAGTGCCTTTTGGTCTGGGGCATATATCACCCAGCTGGTGGCTGGGCAATGATGGCACGTGAGCATCCCGGCTGCTGGCCCATCAGTCCAGCAGTGCCAGCTGGCAGGAGGTGAGTTATGGCTTATGGGGAAGGTACATAGGACATGAGCAAGGAAGAGGACATCCAGGATGGATGCCTGGATGGATGGGCCATTATGGGGAAGGTACATAGGACATGAGCAAGGAAGAGGACATCCAGGATGGATGCATGGATGGATGGGCCATTATGGGGAAGGTACATAGGACATGAGCAAGGAAGAGGACATCCAGGATGGATGCATGGATGGATGGGCCAAAGTATGGGGGGAAGCCTCCAAAGTGTGGGTCCCTGTTGCTGAGTGGAAGAGCCTGAATGTCCTGAGGTAAACACAGCAGCATCTACAGGTTGATCCTCCTCTGGGACAGATGGATAGGCCAGAAAGTCTCCTCCCAGCTCATTTTTTATGCCTTCCTGACTCTTTGTGAACATTTGTGTAGTTATCACCTGCTTTCTGCACTCCTTCAGAAACAAACCCCACCATTCCCAAACTGTCATGCGGCACCAGGAGCTGGTGCTTTAAATTCTTCTCTCACAACCCAGCAAACAGCATGAGGCTCACAGCAGAGAAAGTAATGGCTATTGCTAACAGCAAACCTATCTTCCTGGTGCTTTTATATATCTGACTGGAGACCTAATAAGCACTGAATTGGTGTGTGATTTAATGAGTGGAACTTCAAAGCTGCTGTTTCAACACCTAATTCACTCATCTGGACTAATAAATGAAATGGGTGGCATTTTTTTTATTTCTTTCTAGCAATTTATTATTTACCCAGTTGCTTTACAGCTCCTAATTTAATAAGTGCAATAACCCAGGGGTACTGCTTTGGGAAGAAGAAACTGTGAAATTCTACAGTCTCTCCTACGAACTGCTTTGGTGGACACCAGAGGTCCCATTAGAACATTTTAAACTCTTTATGCCATTGGCAAGTAAGAAATCTGGAGTGCTGTGCATTGACAGCCAGCCTCCATTTCCACAATGTGCCAGCAGCTGCCAAAATGGAAGAATGGCAGTGCTGGATCCTGTGGATTTGTATCATGCAGCCTGGCGAGGTGTTAAGCATGGCTGACCATGCAGCAAAGATGGGCTGATCCCCCGGATGGAGCCAAAGGGCACCTGAGGACAGTAAAGTGCATCCCCTCCAAGCAGCGTGGCTCATTTTGGGCTCTCCTCTCTCTCTCTGCCTTCCCTTCCAAGGACATGCGTGAGCGAGCAATGGCCTTGTCCTACCCCAGTTTCTTCCTGTGGGTTCAAATTATGGCCACAAAACCCACTCTGCCTTCCAGCAAGGCTGAGGCGTAAATCCCAGAGGGTGACTTTTAGAGGTCTACAGGACTTTTTGTTGGGGGGTGATCAAGGACAGAAGTTTCCAGGATCCTTCTAGGGATATGCAGGCAGCTCTGGGTGTGAGGAAGGGAGCCCAAAGCACATTATGATTCTTAATCTCCATCTGCCCAGCAAGCAGGATAAATAAGAGGTCTTTCTGCCTTTGCATTGCGCTGACAGCTTCTGCACTGCTGGATCATCAAGAATTGCCCGTTTGCTTTTTTGCTGGCTTCTTCCCACCTGAAGCATCCTTTAGGTCATGCAGCTCACTGGGGCTCCTTCGATATTTCTCAGCTCTATCAGTCAGGAGAAATCTGAGCTGGGCTGTCTCACTGAGATACTTTTCAGGCATGATTTCTTTGAGACGTTGCATTCAGATATGCTTGAAGCACATCCACCGTGTTCGTAATAACTGCTGCTCTTCCCCTTCCACATTTCTCATCCCTGCATTTCAAAGCACATTTGCAGACATTAAAGAGCTGTTCCCCAGAACCCCAGAGGCTGCGGCTAAACTGAGCTTGCTCTGAAATGTTCCCGCTGTTGCTGTGATACCAGTGAGAGCTCGCACCAGCCGCTAGCCTTTTTATTACAGCCTAAACTAGCTCAGAGGTTAGGTCATCTTACAGATAAAGAACCGAGCCAGAGATGTGACTGTGCTAGCATCGTACTGTCGGCCACTGGCAGAACAACGGATGCTGCTTGGGGTTTATCACCTCTTTCAGCAAACTCGCGTCCTCCTTTTCTGTACTTACACCATTCCCCTGCCTCCCGCCCCAACTTATTCATCCTTCAGGCACTGGTCCTGCTCTTTGCAAATGTGCAGGCTTGAAAGTATTGCGGTATTTTGTAGCCTGTCCATTAATCAGGCGGTTCTGCAGAAAAGGAAAATCCTAATAAACCTGTAGCAGGTTCCCCTGCTGCTAATTAACATTTAATCTATTTTCCTCTGGTTTTAAGTGGGAAAATAGCAGCGATCCTAGCCTGTGCTCCGAAGAGCCACATTCCTGGCCCATGAGCTATTCCCAAAAGACAGCTCTGAGAGCATCCAAGGCAAAAATGCTACTCGGTTTTCCCGACTGCAGTACACAATGAAAAGGGGCTGCGTTTCCCATTTTGGGCTGCTGATAATTAAAGCCAGCAAAAATCACAGCCAGACCTTGATTTTAGAGGTGGGCAGGCAGGGACTTGTCTGGGCTGCAGGCCACGGGGCTGGGCTAAGCTAGGTAGCAGTGCAAGCCATCACTGGCCCTGGGGTGCATCAAGGGGCCCATGCTTGGGGCTCCAGAAGCAAGCAGAAGATTCAATCTCAGCCCCCCCTGCCCAGAGCTGAAGGGGAGAGGCACTGATGATCTGCATCGGCGGGGAGGGGTGTGCAGGGCTGAGCTGCTGGTGTTATGTCCACACGGAGAAAAAGAACGCAGTCAGGAGAGGACCAGGCTCAGCCTGTGCTCAGGTGCGTGGCACACGCCGCAAGCCTGGCTATGGTCTTGCTGCACCAACCTCGAGCTGCACTTGAGACAGAGGTGCCTGCGACTAATGCGTGCAGTCTGGAAGCCCTCAGCATGGTGGTGGGGTGAGGAACCATGCTGGTGTGGGGCTGTGAGCCCCACTGGGGCCCATGGACACTGCGATGGCACCAGGGTTCATAAACAGTGCTTTGTAAGTCCAGGACATCCTAGGAAAGAGCTCCCCAACCCCGGCCTGAAGCTGGAATGGGCACAGAACTGATTCTTTTCTTGACCCTCTGCTTTTTACCTGTGGGTGGCAAAACCATGGAGCAAAGTGTCAAATTCCACAGCCAAACACCTCCAGCTCTGTGTGTGCCTTCTGGGAGGGCTGGCAGCAAAGGCACACACCAGGAGCCAGGCTGGGACTGAAGGGGAAGGGAAGTGGCTAAGGGACTCCCTTTTCTTGCTCTCACAGATCCCCTCCCTCTGCCACCTTGCAATAGGGTGTGAAGGAGCGTTAACTGCAGGGTGCCTGCAAGTGTCATCGTGTTGGGGTGTGCTCCGTGCCCGAGCTGTTGGGGTGTGCATTTGACTGCAGAAACCCAAGCTGATGCGTGGCTGCAAGGAGCTACGTGTGACAGCTCTGTGTGCATAAGCAGATAAATGCACATCTGGTTTAGCTCGGGGTCAGTGTGCAGGCAGGTTTGTCAGCTGCATCACTGCAAACCCTGTGGTGCCAGCACCCTGCCTTGCTCGAAGGACCAGCACCACCTGCCAGCTCTCCTGGCCAATGATGGATGTTGTCACCATCTATTCCACGCTGGAGACATCCAACTGCATTGCTCTCTGATATCAATGGGCTGGGAGATGAGCAAGGGGGGG
>NW_009260684.1:2373202-2380401 GCF_000687185.1 Egretta garzetta
GAAGGGGGAGGCAAGGGGCGTGGAGCCACAGAAGCAGTGAAGGTACTGGTTAGGCTGATTGCAACAAAAATACTGCAGATGATCGAGGTATTAGTGGCCATTTAACTAAGCCTGGGCAGCCTTTCTAGGGGAGATCGTCTGTGCTTGTGAGTCTGTCTGGGGACCCATGGCTCACTCCTGGGACCTTTGCCGTTTGGGCTGCTGCTCCCATAGCCGGTCCCTTTGCTTTCATTTGGCTCTTGGCCGTGGCTGTGCCTGGCTCAGACTTGCCAGACCATGGCAGCTGTGGTGGTGGTTTCAGTGGCATGGCCACTGACAGAAGCCAGGCTGGATGTCCCAACTGGTTCCCCACAAACCATCCATCCAGCAGCAGCCTGACCTTGCTGTCCAGGTTTGAGCCATTCTAGACGAAGTGGGTGGTTTCCCGTCCTGATGTGTCATGTCCCCGGTCTGCTGCAGCACTCAGGGAAAAGGAATCTGCACTTGGATTTCTCAGGCTGGGACCCACCCAGATCTGGGTCCCTGTCACAGGCTTCCTTCATTGTCCCCATTCTCCTCTGTGCTTGACTAAAGATGGTCACAGCTCCACCCAATCACCCCCTGTGACCTTTGGCTCCTCAGTCCCAAACACTGTGAGGTACCTGGCCCACCAGCATCCCTGTTCTCACCTTCAACCAACCCTCGAGCAGCATCATCTTAGTAATAAACTCCATTTTCCCACCAGTCCTGCATGCAGAACAGCTAAAATGAAACCAGGCATGGCCATCCCCAGTGCCACCCGTGTCCCATCCACCCCTTGCAGTACTGGACATATTTTCCTTTGTTTCTGCAGAGCAGTGGCGATGGCATTGGAGCTGTTGCCATCTCAAAGCAAGGGGGCAGTTGCTGCTGTCCCAGGCACAACGATTCCTCGATGGCTCGGCAGGGTTTGCAGCCTGTGTGGAGGTGGCTGCATGTACCCTCCGGCCCCATCATCGCTGCCTGTCTAATGGCTGGATGGTCTTACAGTGGTGATAAGAGGGGATCGGATTGCTGACAGATGGTATTAAAATGAGCTTGCAGGAAAGAAACATGAAAAGATTGGATTAGCACGGGTGTGGGTGCTCATGCCAATTACTGCTGGAGCGCAGCCCCACTCCTCACAGCCCTGCATTGGGCAGGTGTGTTCGGCAAAGATTTCTCTTTAAGAGAACTTAATGATTTTGCTCGAGCACTCTCGTCTCTCTAATTAAATTGCCTCGGGAAGCTGTCAGTCAAGCAGTGCAAGTTACAGTCCTGCTGCCAAGCAGCCATTCAGTCAAATGAGCATTTTGTGCTCGTGATGCTTGTGAAGGAGCCAGCATCACTGTTATCCCCCATGGGGGTGGCACCGGGAGCAGGGCTGCCTGGAGGTGTCCCCATGCCTCAGTGGTGGGGCTGGGAGCAGAGCCCATGATGAAGAGCATCTCCCTGGAGAAGAAAAGACCTCCCTAGGCTCAGCTGCTCCTGCAGGCATCCCTGAGCGTGGCACATACAGAAATAAAGGGTTTGAGGCCAGATGGAAGAAAGGACTGGGTTTCACTAGATATTACTCCAGCCTAAGCCACATCTTCACAGCATGCAGCAGGTTTCCCTGGTGGGGTCTGGTTCTCCTGTCTGCCCTGTTCACAGCTATGGAGCCAGGAAGCCCCCAGATGCTCTTGTCATTGATAGTTATACTCCCTCAAGTAAAACAGGACCTTATCCATCTCCCTTTAGCCCAGCAGCAGCCCCAGGCTGTACCCAGCCTGGGCTTCCTCTGGCCAAGTGCCCCACATGGGTCACCTCAGCTAGGGACGCAGGTTGTGACTCCATGAGCAAGGGGGAGAGGAGGAGGAAGAGTCCCCTTTCCGCTGTCCCTGTCCTACAGCCACATCGTAGGGCAGCACCCTGGTGTGAGCTACTGATCAAAGGGTAAAAACAAGTTTTCTGTTGCCCTAACACAAGGCTGTTTGATGTTGGTTATGCTAAAGGGGAGATGGCTGTGATGCTGTCCTTCCTGGCTGGCTGAAGCCCCCCTGACTAGAGCAGGGGGGCAGGAGTCCCAGTTTCAGGCTCATCTCCCCAGTGCGCTTCCCCCCTTCAGTTCAGCAAATCACTTCCTTGCCTCTGGGCTCAGTTTCCCACCCACGAAAGACAAATCACAGCATCCTTAGCTACTTAAGGGGAAGCAGAACCCCCGAATGATTGACACAGAGACAAAACGTTCCATGATGTCAGGTCGGAGGCAGAAACAAGGCTTTGGCATCGAGCACAGATGCTCGGGACCATGCTCGGGGGGCAAGCAGTGCACCAGCTCCTTGCGTTGCATCAGCCATGCCAGGCCGCCAAGCTCTGCGGCAAGCCTGCAGCCAGCTCACATTTGGCAGAGGGCTCTGCGTGATTCAGGAAGTGAATTATGCATGTCCACAGAGTGCCATCTAGTGGGATTTTATTTTATTATCCAAATTTCCTTAAAAAAAGCTGCGTTTCCTTAAAAAATACAGCACTGTGCATAGGTTTGATTCATGTCCAAGAGGAGAGAACAAACAAATTAATGTAAATTTTCCCTATCGCACACTTTTCCAGCAGTTCCTTTCCAATTCTGTTTTTACTTCACCCTTCCTTGCATAATGTCTGCATTTTTCTGGCACATTATCAATCTTGATTTAGAGTGGAAGCTCCACAAGGAAAATATTGCATGTTTTCACATGTATTTAAAGGCCCTGCAAGTCAGTGGTACTGCATGGTGAATAAATATTCTAAGATCTGGATCTTCTTGTGAGAGACCCTACGGAAACTACTACAGCATCGCTAAACCTCTTAGTGCATATACATGTGCATCTCTATATCTGACTACATGTGACAGAGGGAGAGAGACTGTGTGGGGCATGCACTTATTTAATTGCACATTTGCATTTCTTTGAAAACGCAAAGTGTGTCACTGCAAGCACAGTTACAGGTGGGTGCTTGCCCAAGGCACATATGTGGGGTTCTCCAAGACAGAGTCCAGAGGAGAGCAACAAGGATGATGGGGGGACTGGAGCATCTCCCCTACGAGGAAAGGCTGAGGGAGCTGGGCTTGTTTAGGCTGGAGAAGACTGAGAGGGGATCTCATCAACACGTATAAATATCTTAAGGGTGGGTGTCATGAGGACGGAGCCAGACTCTTCGCAGTGGTGCCCAGCGGCAGGACAAGGGGCAATGGGCACAAACTGAAGCAGAAGAGGTTCCAGTTGAATATGCGGAAGAACTTCTTTACTTTGAGGGTGACAGAGCCCTGGAACAGGCTGCCCAGGGGGGCTGTGGAGTCTCCTTCTCTGGAGATATTCAACCCCCACCTGGACGCTGTCCTGTGCCCCCTGCTCTGGGTGAGCCTGCTTGAGCAGGGGGATTGGACCGGGTGATCTCTGGAGTTCCCTTCCAACCCCTGCCATTTTGGGTTTCTGTGATTCTGTGACCTGGTGTTGGAAAGGGCCAGTGCTGTGCTGAGGGACACATTTAAAGCTGCAGGATGCATAGCCCTTTGGAGGCAACACAGACTATGATCAGGATTTCACTGGACCCTTCTGTGTCTCCCTTTACCATATGCATCCGTCCAGTCCTTCTCACCCAGCAGCTGGTCTGGCACCAATGCCTGAATCTGCCAGCTGTGAAGCCTGCTCTTCTCTGCTGGCTGGTACAGAGAAGCTGGAGGATGTTCTTTCAAAGAAATTCTAGAGCAGTGATGCAGGGGATGCAGCTTGCAGGGATCAGCCCCTAGACCAGTGATCGGTCATGCTCTCTGCATCTCAGTGACCAGGTTGTGTGTGCTAGGAATATAATGTGATATTTTCTTGAAACAAAATGTCATAGAGCAGTGTGGAGAGGCTTCATTTTCTGAAAAATGCTAAGACTTGAAAAATATTTATTTTTGTGGTAGAATAAGGAGGGGATGCCACTGTAGCTACAGTATGCTTATATATTAAATAGAAAGTAGGGCATTGTGGTCTAAGCATTGCAGCTACATATTTTAAAATATATGTATACTCACACATATACGGTATATATACATATATGTGTACCACATACATATATCCCTGCCCAGACACACAACCACATATATATACACATATATATAAAGTATCATTTCTGATATTTTAAAAATATGTAGCAGAATAACTGCTAGACTGAATTATTCTGCCTACTCTCAAAGCGTGGTGGATGGCTGATATATTCGGGTTGTCAAGAGAGGTAAGAGTTGGCAAAAAGTTGCTTCCCCTTCAGCCCCCTCTTTGTGCTTTTAGTCTGATTGACGTCTTAAAAATCAGAAAAAAAATAATCAGTTTATCAAAATCTATTATCAAAAACTGACCCTAAATTTGTATTTTCTTTTAAAGGTGCCATGTCTGCTACCTTTTGAGGGTCCGGTGAGTCTCTCTTTCTGTCAGTGTCAGTCCTAAATAGCATTAATCACATTTTACTCAGTTGTTACTCAAATCACCACCCACGGATGACTTGTCTGAGAAAGAGCTGAGTAAAGCCCTGAGAAGCTGACAGAGTAGAATGGTAGATACCCAGCTATCTCCCTAGCTTTATTTGCACACTCATCATCGGGATATCCAAAACCGATGTGGCCGTGTGGCAACAGGGGTTGCCCACAATGTAGCTTGATAATGCTTTGGAGGGTCGATCCAGGTCAACATGAGTTGACTCCTCTATGTCATTTCACTCTTCTGCCTCCTACCCAGGATGACCCCATGCAAGGGACAGAGAGAAAGAGGCTTCATTGAATCTCAAACCCAGTTGGAGATTTGGATTCCCAAGTTGGGCTTGGAAACATTTAGCTTGGCTCTGGCTTTTGTCTCCCTACTTTTGGCTGCTAGCAGTCTCTCTTATTTGCTGTAATTCATCCTCAGATAGTCCTGGTGCCCGGAGGAGCCTTGCTGTGAAAAGTCTCCGTGTTTATTCATGAATCAGCCTGTCACTCCACTCAGGCAATTCCTGCTCATGTTTCTCTTGTAGGGGAAGAAAAGAGCAGTTGTTTAATTTATTCCAAGTGAGTTGCCCTTCTCAATGAGGCTGATAACACCACCACGGACTGGTGGAGACAGGGGAGCACAGCCACGTACTGCAGGCATGAGTCACCACCAATCTATCACTGCCACTGCTTTGGGATGGGCTGGCAGCATCTTAAAAGGTCATCACCTGAAATTATCCAACCTGTTCTTAAGATCACACCCAGGAGCAATTGGTCAGTGGGATGTCACAGTCAAAGGGAAAATATCCTGGCTGCTGGGGTTTCTTTTGGGATTAAGGACTTCATGGTGTACTCCATCCATGGTGGGCCCACAGCCATCGTCATAGCCCACTGTTGTCTCTGCAGGACAGCTGGGCTCATGGGTGGGGTTTGCATTTGAGGCTGGCTCAGGCTGTTGGGCAGATGCCATAACCTGACACGCTGTTTATCTAAAACATATTCCAACTTGGACCAGTCTGTTCTCAAGAGACCTTGGCCACAGCCAGCATGGAAGCAGCAAAGGGGCCCTTTTGGGAGTTTGGCCCAAACACAGAGTCAAAGCTGTTGGTGGTGATCCAAGTATTTTAATTGATTCTTCCAACACACGCACACCCTCAGCACTCAAAGTGGCTCAGTGTTGGCCCACATGCACCAAATCTTGCCCCGGGGTCCTGCTCATGTTGTGAATTTTTGGCATGCTCAGCACCTGGCACTATGGGACCATGGTGGACAGGCCCTGCCCGGCACCAGCGGCCAACGTCTGCTCCCATGGGGAGACTGTATATACAGTAGAGCATCCAGATAGGGCCGAGCGATCACAGCAGGGACACCGGTGGCTTTGCCTCTGTGCAAGTGATAACACACAACCTTAGCTCACCCAGGGGACAACTGGTTGGGGAAAGCTGCTCCCAGACCTACAGAGAACAAATTCACCAGAAGCTGCTAATTAACATCCATGGCCCTTTTACACCAGCATCCTCAGGACCTTGCGAGTGTAAACGAGTGTTGCAAATGGTATGCACAACAGGGATCTGGTACTCTAAACACAGCACAGGAGTGCTGTGCAGCCATTTTGCATCGGCACAGACGACACAAGAGAAGGATCAGCCCCCAGGCTGCCTGGTAGTCTCTCCTAATTGAGGCAGGGATGAGGGAATGGAGCACTGGGCCCAGATTCACCATCTCTAATTGACTTCCTTGACTCATCCCTGCTCGCTGGTGTGAAGCTCCCAATGCTGGTGCACTTGCTGTCCCTCAAAAAGCACAGGAAGAAAGCACCTTCATCTGAGGGCTGCTTGGTTGAGGACATGAAGAAGCTTGGAGGGAAAACAGATATTGTTGATCTGCACAAAGTGGGCATGTTTGTACTGGGTTGGTATAAGCAGGCTCTGTGCACAGGGTATTTTTCTCCAGTCTCCCCTGAGAGAGCTGGCATCTGGTGAGCTTGATGGTGTTATCTGAACAGCCTTTGTCTTGTTGATGCCAGTCCAGAATGCAGAGAAATGAAAAAGAACAGGAAAATGAACCAAACTTCTGAAAAACCTCTGACTGATTGGCTTTTGCTTGGTGGGGGGCACAGGAAGAAGTTTCACTGTTTTCCTCCAGTGCAGTTTTGCTAGTCTCCCACTGCTTCTCTTCTCACACATGAACCACTGCTGGGCCAGGCAGATAGGGAAACAGCTTGGAAACTGCCCAGCTTTCCATGGATGATTACTTGGAGCTCTGCTCCCTGTCCTGAGGCTGTGATACCCTGGAGTGCCAACACTTCAGGTAGCTCCTAACTGGAGCCTGGACTAGAGCCTGTAGCTTCTGCACGTTGAAGCTGTGCAGCATTGCAGCCTCTTTTAGCCTGCCTTACATCACCATGATAGAGCAAGCAAACAAAATGTATGTAATCGAGGCGAACGTGACAAGAGCGATAACTCACATGCCACTCTGCTTGCTCACCCAGAGTAAACTCGGCAGAAGCTATATATAGAAATGAGATTGCTAATAACTGGCACAGGGAAGCCTTCAGCATCTCCATTCAGTTCATTTACACCTCCCACAAAGAAGACAAAGAAAGCCTCTTTGAAAGCCTGCCAACCTCTTGCCATCTGAGTCAGTCACTCGCAGCCACAGCCTCTAGTGCAGCCTCCGCTACCCAGTGTCATGCACATCGAGGGCCGAATTCACAGCTCGGTTACCTCCAGGCGAACTGCTG
>NW_009260684.1:2380449-2387169 GCF_000687185.1 Egretta garzetta
TGAACCAAGGTCATGCCAGTGTTGCTAAAATCAGCATCTGGCCTCTCCTTCCCTCCACCCATTATCAAGACCCCCAAATCTGCTGCCTCAGCCAGAAACTGGCATGGGAGAAGATCATTCACCTTTGATTTTGGAGCTCTCTTTGCTGGTCAGGCTTCACAGGCTCCTTGGTAAAGGTGACCAGCAGTGAGCTAAGCCCAGCAACAAGCTGCGCATTGACTAAATGCCAGAAAGCCTCTCTGATGTCAAAAAAGGCAATGTGTTCTAAGCATCTGGACATTTTCTCAATGGCAGTATTTTAATTGCTGTATAAATAATAAATTTTGTATGTTATAATAGCTTTCTGCAGTTGATTGGTAGTAAATGAATGTTTGAGACATACAAATGAATGGCCTCAGCTGAGTTTTACCCATACGCTGTCCTCCATGGGACCTCTGGGATCGACAGTGCAAGGCTCAGGCTGGGTATTATGTCAGGTATGACAAAGGTTTGGCATCTTGCTACCAGTGTGTTTTTCCAGGCTCTCTGTCATGGCTTTGACTGGGGCAAGAAAGCTCAGCTGAAGATGTACGGCCAGCCCGTGACAGCCACAGTGTGCACTGCAGTGGTGACTGGCAGACCAAGCTGAGATGCCCTGATTACAGAGGAACAGTAAGATCTGAATAATCTTTGATCCTTACGAACAAAGCTGTGATTAAACCTGGTGACAGAAAACCAACCAAGTCCATCCTGACAGCACTGCTGCAGCCACTGCCTTGCAAGGCAATAAGGAGCTAAATGTGAGATATCTCCTGGTCCTATGCCTAATAGGAAGGTGATTAATATCAGAGCTGTGAATGGTGCTGGCCACACATCTCCTGGTGATTTTGGACAAGTCACACAGTACCTGAACTGTAAAGTTATTTGGAACTGTACACAGTTTGCCTAATTTAGGTGTCTAATTCAAGTGCTACCCTCTGGAAGTTTTGCACGCCTTGCCTCAGGGCAAGAGATAGATGGCCTGGAGTAACCATGTCAATCAGAGGAGAGGCCATTGTCTTGGACAATCTGCATAAAATGAGCCAAGACACCTAATTTTGGTATTCCTCTCTCTGTGGACAGCGTATTGCCTAAGCGATTCCAGAAGTGTCCACCTCCCCACTGAGAATATGAGAATGCTACTGGAAATGGCAGTTGCCTTCATCACCTGGGAGCCAGCCATGCTCCTCTTTGAAGATGGTGGGCAGCAGGGTGGGTGCTGGCCACCTCGTACATGTCCAGTTGCACACTCAGGGGAATGAATCTGCTGTTGCAACCCTTCTGCCTGCTCCCTTTTTTTTCCCTTTGCATGAAATAAAAATAAACAAAATAAATAATTGTCTGGAGCTGGGATTGGATCCAGCACTGACCCCATGCAGAAGAGTGCCATAACCGCAGGGCAGCCAGAGTGCTCTCCTCCTGCACCAGCATTTTCCCTTGAGTTCCCAGCAGTTCAGCAAAACCCGGGTGACTGCAATGGGGGAAGCCCTCTCCACTGGGAAAGCATGACCTGCTGAGGAAAAGAAGTCCCTTCCTGGGGAAGTGCTCTTGATGCAGGGCTGTTACCCCAAACACTCTTCAACTGGTTCCTTGGAGGAAGAAGGCACCTCACTTTCCCCACTGGGTTGTCAGTGGAAAGGCAGACATCTGTAAGGAGCCCATCACTACTTGGACGTGGGGAAGCTGCAGGACATGGCGTGCCCTGGTTCCTATCCTGAACTGGCTGTTAGTTTCAGTGGGGAAGTAGGTGCTTCAGTAGGAGTTTGGTGCCTATTTGGATATGGACCATTACTTGTCATGCCTTTGCTCCTCAACTATGAAATGAAGTTGTTGGGCCTACCCTCCTACATAGTATGTGAAGATAGATCGACCACTGCCCCTCAGACCCACAGATGCTGCAGAATGGTTGCAGAAATACTCTAGACAGGTCATCTATGATCTCCCCCTATATTAAATCTTGTTAGCATCTGTGGTGTGGCTTTCACTTTGTGCATCAATACCACGTGTGAGGGAGAGCTGTGCTTCCTAGGCTGGGCCTATGGCAGAAACCATTAAGAAGTCCTTGACTATGTGATGGTTAACCTACTCCAAGAAGAGCTTGTTTTCCAACTCCTACATGGAAAGACAAGGTAAGACAATGCAGTCCAACCGCAAGACAAGTCATGGTTTAACCTCTGGAAGGCAGCTGCCCAGGCTAGCTGGAGTCGAGGACGTTGGTGTAGCATGCTGTGTGTGTAGGAGGTTGAAGACTCTTCTGTCCTACTGTTTTTCCCAGTGGTTCATGGCTCCATATCACCCCAAAGGAACCACTCTGGCTTCATTTGTGGATGCCAAGTAATGGCAAGTCAACCCTTCCCTGCAACACTGTTCCAGGGAGGAACTGTGCTGCCTCTAAAAGCCCTCTACCTTGTTTACAGACCTGGCCATAACTTTTCCGAGGTGCTGATTTGGGGAATGGTTATGGTGCCAGCCCATGTACAGGTGAGAGGAGATGCTGATGGTGATCAATTGAGGCGATGAGGGCAATGCTGGAGAGAAGGAAGTGTTGACAGAGTCAAAACTGAAATCTGCCCAGAGCCTAACAAAGGTGTGAGGCTGGAGCCACTCCAAGGAGCCATGGGAGAGGCCACTGGGTTGAACGTTGTTTTCTCTGACCCTTTGCCAATACATTTCCCAGATCGTGACAGATGATTTGGGTTTTTAGTTGCAGCATGCGTTTTTTCCCTCCTGCCTGGTCCCTCACACTTCCACACCTGACTGACCAGATTGAGGAGAGCGGCGTGCTGATCGGTATCTTGGCAAGGCGGCTCACTTGATGAACAAAGTGTGACCACATTCCAGAACACAACTGTCCCAACAGCAGGCTGCAAATAGGAGCAAAGAAAACATTGGATATGCATTTATGAGACTCCCAGAGGGCTTCTGCCTCCTTTGGGCATCCGCTGGGGACTGATATTTATCTTCCTGAGATTCCTTCAGCTATAGCTGCTGTTCTGAGCTTCTCATGACCCCAGGTGTTAATGAGGCTTCGACTCAAGCGGGTCCCATTTAGCAGCCTACAGAGAGTTCCCCCCTACTCCAATAAGCTGAAGAGAAGCAATGTCTCAAGACAGCATGGCTGGTTCATACCCCGTGGTTTGCATTCCAGCAGCCAGAGAAACCCCCAGATGGTGCCCATGTGAGACAGGAATACATACAGGAAAATGCTTTCATCTTGGGGTTATTGCTGGAAGAAGGAAATCTGAGATGTCCAGAGAGCCTGCTTGTGCTATGGCAGGAGAACAAGCCCAGAAATGTTCTCTTCCCCAGCCTGGATAGTTATCAGGTACGGGATTAATCTGTCTGAGCATGTGTTTTTGAAAATCAGATGTCTATGTCCAAGCTAGTCAGCCTTTGCCTCAGTGGTGTGGAGACATCTTCAGAGGATGGAGGCAGGTCAGAGGAAAGCCTTTCAGAGGCACACAGAGTCCTACACAGGGGCTCAGCAGATGTAGTGGTCTGATCCTGTGCTAAAGGGGATAATGCCTAACCTAACTGACTTCCACATTTTGATGCATTAATAATCCTGGCTGCTGCTGGCCAGAGAGGACAGGAGGGCACAGAAATTCCTGGCTTGGAAACCTGCTTACCAAGGTAGAACAGGCACAGCAAAAGCAAACAGCAAAGTTGTTTTCTGCACATGGCGTTACCCACATTCAAAACAAGGAAAAGGTGCTGAATGAGAATAAGAATCAGGTTGAGATTTGCCACTTCATGCAAAGCTAAAGCTGGATAGTGATGATTCAAATGGTCCCCTCCGACATCAATAAATGGGAATGAAAATCATCATTCCCTTCCTCCTCCTCTAAACTTTTGCTGTGCATGATCAGGGATAGTTTATTGCTGGTTGCATTGCTTTTGTGCTCCAGATCCTC
Source organism: Egretta garzetta (assembly GCF_000687185.1). Classification (NCBI taxonomy): domain Eukaryota; kingdom Metazoa; phylum Chordata; class Aves; order Pelecaniformes; family Ardeidae; genus Egretta; species Egretta garzetta. The sequence continues at coordinate 2,384,382 of NW_009260684.1, forward strand.
ATCTCCCAGAACCCAGAGTAAGACTCTTGCACAAATTTTCACATAAATGAGCCATCTACTAAGGAGCTGAAGCCACTACCAGAGGTCGAAATGCTCATTGGCATCCCTGTATGAGAGCATGCGCTGGCAGGATGGTGGTTTTGGCTATTCCAGGCTGTGTGAATGGATTGGGTTCACAGATGGCTTCCAGGGGCATGAGCTGAGAGGTGAGCATCCTAATGTCCCTGTTGACACTGAGACTGGTCACAACAATTAAGTGTCAAAGCTCAGTGTAGACAACAGATACGAACCCTGTAAGGACATGCAGGCCAATGGCCATCCCTGTTTTGGCTATACTTCCATTTCACCTCCTCACCACTCTCCTTTGTGCCCTGTGGGAAAGGGCAGTGCTACCATCCCCTCTTTGAAGCTGGGGAGCTGAGCCACTCTCCAGTGGCACTGTGGCAGACCAGAGGTGAAACTCAGTGCTCTGATTCCCTGGGCAATCTTCACTGATGTCAGTGGAGATAACTGTGAATAAAACACAGATATGTACATTCCCAGACCGGGAAACTCATTTTACAGGGACTGTAGAGAACAGGCTGTGGGGCAACAGCCATAAGTGATTAATAACCTTTTAGGAAACAAGCCTGATCTGTTACTCATTCTTTGTGAGAACAGCAAACAAATCCTTTAAGTCAGGGTGATAACAATAGTGTCCTGCCTTCCAGCCTCCCGGGCACTCGTTGCTGTAGGGACATGACTCTTCATGTCCTTGTGTCCTGCCCATTGCACAGCAGCAGAGGCAAGTCCTTCATGCAGTCACAGGCCCGTGTCTTCTGCAATCCGCTGAGATCATCCTGGCCTTTCAGCAGGTATTGCTCCTGACCATGCATTTGCTTTCTGTTTGAAGTATTTAGGCTAAAAGAATTTCCAGAGACCTCTTGATCTTTGACAGACTCTGCAGTCTGGGATGGGAGGCTCCGTGTGCAGCGTGGCTGCCTGACTGAAGCAAGCAGAGGGTTTCATCCATTGCCGTAAGGACCTGGCCAGAGAGGCCAGAGCCCAGCTCACCTTTCCTATGCTCAGCAGACCTCTCAGGAGTGATGCACAGGAGTTCATGTCCTCGCTCAGCAGGTAGGTGGAAGCTTTGCTCATGTACCAGTCATTCATGTGGCCACCAAAAGCAGCATTACATCAGACAGATGACACGGATATGATTTGTTGAACCAAAGTCAGCTGCCAGTTCATTTTCATGCCTTGTTTGACAGCTCCACGCTATAACCCTACATCCCACAGCACACAGTGGTGCAAGACCATCTTCCTTCTACCTCCTTGACACCCACAGGGGTATTCCAGCCTCTGGCATGGGCAGGTCAATGACGGTATTTAGGTGCTGTGACCACTGAGTGTTGTAACCTCGAACATTTAGATGCTTGGCTCCTGCCATGGAGCTGTGGGGTTGAAGACTGCTTAGAGACAACCATTGGGGAAATGAAGAGTGTGGCTCAACTCTTTGCCACTCACTGACCATAAGGATGCGGGAAGGCTACAGGGAAATCCTTCCCAAAGGCACAGCTCCGCCCTGAAATTAGGCAGGGACCATTTATTTCAAATATAGAACAAGGGCTACTTTTGGGCAGGACTTGGTGAAGAGCTATTTTCCAGCTTTAGGAAGTAACTCAGAGCTTCAAAGACTTTGCTTAAGCACTTAAGCAGACTGGTTTAAAACTAGGGTAGGAAAAGGGTACAGCATTCCCCACTCCTGCCGCACACCTCGCCTACCTACAGACTTTGCACCTCAGCAGCCTGTCTGCAAATGCCCACCTTCAGAGCCAGCCTTCCCCCTCCTCTGAGCACAACAGTGGTGCTGAGGATCCCAGACGAGCCCTTTGTAGGCCTTGCCTCATCACCAGCCCCCATGAGCTGGATTTAGTCAGCATGCTGAGGAATCCATGCTGCCACAGGTGAGTGCAACACTGTGGGTAATCAATTATCTCAGTTGCACATTGTTTTCATTCCTTGCCTATCCACATTTCCCAGAGAGCTGATTATGTCACTCATTAACCTTCCAGACCTCTTTATTTTCTTCATGCAAAGAGACGGCTTTTGTCAGGCCAGCACGTTCGTATTTCGGCTGAGCTTCAAGAACAAAGAGTCCTCACTAATTCCTTTCTGCTTAGTCATACCCGAGTCACGTAGAAAGCTATTACCAAAATTGGTACAGAAAGGTTGCCAACCACAAAGCTCCAGTCCAGCTGCGTGTGGTGAGATTTGCATATCAGCGAGCCGGGGAGAAGGCTCAGTGCAGGCAGCACTTACTTACCGCAAAAGGTGTTTTTGTTCAGTTCTGTGAGTGAAGGTTTGTAAAGTCAGAGCCTTTCCCAAAACAGTGGAGATAATCCTCTCATCTGGCCTGTCCTCCCAGAAGCTTTTATCCTCTCTCAGCACTTATGTCAAGGCCAAACTAAGATGGCATCTCAGTGGATTAAAATCCAGGGGTTTTCTGAGTGACCACATGGAGGTATTTGCTTCTTGACAGTTGAGGAACATGGTGCTGTGAAAGCATCCCACATCCCTTTTCACCCCTACGTGCTGCAAAGCATCGTATTGGAACAGTGCTACTGTGCAGTTGGCTGCTCAAGGTCTGCTGCATGACTGCCCGATTCTAGCCGAGATTAAGACAGGCAACACGTATTACAGCAGCACGGCAGTGGGGCTGCAAGCTGGGGAGATATTCACGTCTAACAGGTCATGAATCACTCCCCCCCCCCCCCTCATAATATACACGGGGAGGTTTGTCACGTGT
>NW_009260684.1:2387221-2399382 GCF_000687185.1 Egretta garzetta
AGTTTTCACGTCTAAACGGGCATGAATCCCCCCCCCCCCCCCCTTCATAATATATAGAGTGAGATTTCTGCAGTGGTGATTCCTAGGTAGCATCACTGCAGCAGCCACAGGTGTTCCTCCAGAAGAAAGTCAGGTCATCATCTCCAAATGCATTCCCAGCCCTTTCTCTAAAATCATGGAGATTTTTCTGAGTTAGGTTTTATGTTTTCCACCTTTGCCTTAGAGCTACACAGACTAAGGAACCTCCTTTCAAACCATGCAAGTTGAGATTCTCACAGCACCACATGAATCCAGAGCCCGGGATTTTAAGGAAGATTTTCATAGATTTGCAATCATACTCTTACTGCTGGTGCTGATGCATTTCTGAGATGAGACAGTAGCCCACAAAACAGAGCTGTACCTCAGCCTGAGCTCTTCTTCTGCTTGCACAGGGTAGCAGGTTAGAGAAGTTGAAGAGCTCCTAGTTACACCTGATGCTGGTGGCTAGATCCAGAAGACAGTGGTCTAAAACCATGGTGACTCAGGATATAACAGAGTAACATCTCCATGGCTGCGGAAGTCATGACAAATGATCTCAGGAACAGAGTCATTCTCAGCCCTTGATTTGGTGGGGGGAACATCTTTGTGCTCCCCTAGAACATCTTGCCTTCTGCGCCATGCACGTAGTCTACTCTTGCTGTGATAAGGCCACGGAGGACGTACCTCCAGCAGTGGTGTTGTGCCTGTGGCTTCTGCTTGCTATCACCTTTGGAACAGCCCTGGAAACAAAGCACTGTGAAAGAGCAAAGGGCTGGGTGCAACATGCCCTTCTCAGGCAAGCCCTTGTGCCTGTGTAGGTTTGTGCCTTAGGGTTGCTTTGCAGAGCTGGGTGGGGTACACTCCTGGTTGCAGCTTCTCCGCCTGCAGGAATGTGTGCTCTCCATGAACTGTCAACTGAATAGTTATTGTTAAAAGTGCCTGATGTTAACGAAGAGTTGTGTTACATCATCTGTCTGTAGCATATATACCCCTTCCTTAGGTGGCATCTGTCACCACGTAGATAAATAAGATGCCTCCCAGGGCCGCCACAACTCATAATTTTCACACCTCTCTCATTATGCCATTAACCTAGGGCAGATCATCCTCCTAGTATTTCTGCTCATCCCTCCGACACAGCTAGACCAAGGCTCTGCTATATCATGTCCAGACAACCATAGTGCAATGAGGCATCTGCTGCTGCATGCAATTGGCTGTGCAGAGCAGCCTGTCTTGCTGGCACTGAATTCCAAAGGTTTGAGCCTAAAAACACGGTGATTTGAACAACTGCAAAAGCAGGGCAGAGGATGACTAAGCCTAGAGCTGGGCCTCCAAAGCATTTAACAGCCCCTCTCAGCTTACAGCTTATCGGGGCACATGTTAATAGTAGGTTCAAAAGCTGTTCCTGATGGATGCCTTTCCCTCTTGCTATGCATGGGCAACAGCATTAGGTCCTGCTCAGAGTATGGTGAGAACACTCAGAGCTGTGCTGGAAGTTGTAGGGCTACCAGTGAAAGGAAAAGTTGACCTTCTGTGCTTTTCATACCAAGTCAGATCAAAGCTGAGTTTGAAGAGACTTTTCTGAAACTAACTTTGCACAACAGACAGACCTTTGAAGGCATCAGAGAACTTCAAGTGTTTTGAATCTTATGTGTCCAGTACTTTAGAGGAACATGGGTTTGGAGTGCAATGACAGATGCCCTCTAAAGGCAAGTCCCTCTAGCTGCCCACCTCTGGATGCTCAAACCAATGTCAGCCAGACTCTTCAGTCATTTCAAAGCTGTGGATAGTCTTTCAGATAGAGTCATCTTGTCCAGACTTGGGCTGTCTTTAATGTAGGCTCTTGAAAACATCTTGGATTCTGAAAAGCAATTAGTAATAATGCACATCACTCTTCTCTGTACCCAATTTTTCTCCTTCCTTTCACAGACAATAAAGCTCTGTTGACCCCAGGAACAAGGTGACCTGCACATGGCATTCCACTGGAAGGCCTTGGCTTTTAATTTCAACAATCTGACCTTCTGATGGGACTGCAAAGGGGAAGATGCGCCCACCTTTCCTCCAGAGGCCAACTCTAAGGAGTGGTAACACCCAATTACCTTCAATTTGCAGTCCAATCATGCATGGCCTTCTACAAACACCAACTTCATCCTAAGCATCTTCTTGTGTTTTCTCATGTATTCCCTCACAACACTGACTTCTCCTTACTGGCTCTAACCCTGTGAGGACAAGTTTGTCCTCCACAACCACCCAACATTGCATTACACCTGCAAAACACCAGCCTTCTACTCATTCATCTAAAGAATTTCTTAAGGGACTTGGAAGCAACTAAGTGCTATCATGTATGGAATTCTGTATGTGTTACGACTGTTAATATCTACAGTGATGTTAAATTTCAATTTAGAGACACAGGCAGCCAGTTTATGTTCACTTCATTGCAGATTATTATGGAGGGAGCGCACGCACACTCGCAGGCCTCTCTCATGAAAACTACTTTTGTTCTTTGTTGTTTTGTTCTCTTACACAATAAAAAATCCTCCTGGCTCAAAGCACCTTTGCTCACCGTGCACAGAGAAACATACGTTTTGCCAACAACTCTCCTGAAGAGACACCCTGCAGGGATATCCTGTCTACACTTTTCCTATCATTAAGCAGAGGGTAGAAGTCTGCATTTGGGGAGATATCAAACACCCACTCCATTTGCCACTTTGCCAATGTTATCAGTGTTTGTCCCTGCTCTGTTATGCGTCCTTCAGTGTACTGCTGAATTCCTTTCCAAAATGTCATAAAACAATGGGGACAACCCTGTTGTTTTAGGAAAGAGGAGAACAGTCTGAGTGTGGTGGAGAATGTTTATGCCATGGGGATGTGCACGTACCTCGTGTAGGATGTCTGCCGTGCAGCAGCAGAAATACAAATGTCAAAAGGCCTGGGGTGTAGACAGTTTTGTGTGCACTCCTTTGGAGGAATGTCAGCACCTAGGAACGTACAGCACCTACAGTGTTAGGTGGCAGCTCAGGTTTTAGGTTTCTCAAGGATGCCTACATGCTAGGCTTGAGCGCTTAATCCTCTCTGGATTTAGCTCTTTGGACATGGTGAGCTGCTTGTGCACAAGCCCTGGAGAGACTCTTAAACTAGGCGTTCCCCACTTTCTGTTTTTTTGGCAAGACCTGATCCATTAGGCATGTGCAGAGCTTGCCAAACCCACACAAAAGACAGCAGAGACGAGCCTTCAGACATGTGTGTGTACGAGTAGACTCAAAGCCCAGTGGTTACAGCACTTTCCTGGCCTGTGGGAGAAGCCACGTGTGAATTACTTTACCTGTTTTTTGCTGTGGCTATTAAACACAGAGCCTTCTTGGTAGGAGACAGTGAGGTTATCTGGGATGGGGTTTTCATATCTTTCCTTATATTTTGTACAACTAATTAAATACTGGCTAAAGTAGAAGCTTGGAAGTAAGTGGGCTACTGGATTGAGTAAGAAGGGAGGGAGAGACCTTTTTCTTCTAGGACTTCATTTATCATGGGGAAGACCTGACCAGTTCTGATATTAACTTCTGGGGAACATTCACAGTTAATATTCCTCCTGGCTGCCTAGCTCCCTACTTTGTGTTTCCCACTAATTTAGGCAGCTCTGTGCTCAAACTGGGTCTTCTCCGAGTCCCGATTCCCCCTTATGCATGGCAGCACTTTATGGATTTACCATCTGAGACAAAAGCACCTCTGAAAATTCATGTTTATAAAGCATCTTTGTCTTGCTGTGCTGGCAGGACAATGCCTAAAATTTTAAAATCTGTGTTTTGGCATTTCCCAGGGCCCTGAAGGAAGCTTGCAGCAGAAAAATGGGACTGAACTCAGTTTTCCAATGTAGTGGATTTGCAGTACTTTATAGTCATCGGTTTAGCAAGCTTAACAACTTCTGTGGCACAGAGACGAGAATTATTGCAGAGAGGGAAATGAAGGGGTGTGGAAATTTGGGTCTGTGGGAGAACACATCTGACTTATGGCTGAGCCAAGCTCAGAGCCCACTGGAGAAAATGATGGGAGGGATTGACTCGCAGCCATGCAGGAGGCAGAGATGCTTCTCTGAGAGGGGAAGGGAAAGCAGTGGTGGGAGGATGGGGCTTGCTGAGTCCCTGCTGTGGTAGGCAGCTGCAGAGGGAGCATGGCGGAGTGCAGCCACGGCCAAGTGGAGGAGAGCTCGGCAGAGGCTACTGGGGATTATGGAAAGGTTGGGTGGAGATATAGCTCAGGCCAGTTTGCTGTCTTGTTAGTTGGTTTTCAGTGAAAGTATCCAGACCTGTCCTTAGTAAGAGCCTGAAAAAAAAGAGGCAGTGACCCCACCAAGGGCTGCTGAATGTCCTGACACCTCCTCAGGCTATGTGCCTATTTGGAGTTGAAGGTGGGATTTAACCAGGCTGTTCCTGCATCCAGCACTATAAGCTGCATTTGTGTTCAAAATGTCCATCCTGATCAGATGCAAAAAGCACCCTTGGGCCATCTTGAGGGGCTGGGACTAGCCCACTCGGCCACCAAGATGCTTATCACTGCAGACCGTGCTGATGAGAACTGGTGTCTACGCAGGGGCTGAGCTTTCCCTATCAGAGGAGCTTCAGCACATGGTATCATCTGGGCCATAAGTGGACAGCAGATGAATCAAGGTGGGTGGCAGGTTTGGACTTACTCCCAGCTGACAGCATGATGTAGCTTCAGTGGTCAAAGAGAAGAGTTTGACTGCAAGAGGCTAAGAAGGTTTTTGGGTGTCCTTCCACATGGGACAATGAAACCCTGTCTTCCCCAGCCTCCCTCCAGGGCTGAGCTCCTCCATCAGCTGGTGAGACCCCATGACCTGTGAGCAATGCTGAGCAGGAGGAGCACACGTCTCTGCATGATTCATGCCAGAGAAAACAACCCCGTAAACACAGGGGAGGCTATTTTGAGGAGTCCCTGAGGTATAAATAGTAACAGCTCTGGGGGAGCCAAGTCCTCTCACCTCCTCTGCTACTCATCTGCCTTGTTTTCTCCTAGACTTTCTATTATCTCCAGTAACAAAGGAGATGGTTTGTGGCATCCAAGAGTTGTCAGACATAACTAATGTGTGGCCTTCAGAGCAAAACCACTCAATGGCCACACTGTGCTCCCTGCTCGGCACCTCCCGTTGGAGACCTGGTCTCTGGGCTGGGGTCAGAGAGCTCAGACCCATCACAGACAGCCAAGGAGTTTGTAGCATAAATAGACAAAACAAACAGCGGCAAGAAGGAGGACAAGATTTCCTCCTTTCCTCTCTTCTCCACCATTGAAAAACTGGGAAATTGAGACAAAGTGAGTACTAGAAATGCAACTACTTTGGGTGAAATACAAACGCAGCTGGTATTGTTAACCATCCTTTACAAATACCCTGGATGTACTGAAACCAATACATTAGCAGCAAAGCTAACATAATTAAGCATTGTTATGGATTTCCAGTATTGGCATGGATTATTTTGCTATTCTGTTTAAATTTGCTTTTCAAAGTGAAACCTTTGCTTTAACATGCTGAAATTCTTTTTTAAGAGACCAAACAATTGCAACTGTTTGCTCAGAATAGTACTTTTCTGCAACCTGAGATAATATTGCTTACGGGATATTTTTTTTTTTAAATATGAAATTCCTAATAGTTTGATGTCATTTTATGTTGGGATATATAGTTGCAGAATTTCCAGTGAAGCAGAAAATCTGGTTGCTACCCTCAGCTCTGATCCCTCTGGACTTGCAGTCAAACACCAATAGTTATAGCATAAACCAGCCTTAAGAATGAAGTTTCATGGCGAGCTGGTTAACCAGTAACTGAAATTATGGTTACATCTGTCCAAGGGCAGAGACGTACAGCAAAAAGACACTGCTAGCATAGACTGATCCCTTGCCAAGTTTGTGTTGTGATTCCTCGGCACCTAATTACTCCTACTTTAATTAAACTTTCTTGTAAAACTTTCGTTGTTTCCTTCCCCAAATGATCTGCTTCTGCAGACTGGAGTCTCTCATCTCCTACCAAAATTGCAAATAGAGCTGGATGGAAATTATGACCTTCTTAGCTTGTTGGAAATGTTTTGGGTTGGATTGTTGTTTTTTTTTTCTTTTTCAAATCAAGTGTTTCTGATTTCTTTTAAAAACAAGATGTTTTTAAAAGTTGCAAGTCTGATTAAGATGTTGCATTTTGACAGGAGAATTGTTTTTTCCATTACAATTTTGAGCCCCTGAGTAAAGAAAATGAAATCAATTCAATCATTCTGCAACAAATTGCAAGGCTGAGAGCTTAAATAATTTCACTGAATGTAATAAACCCATCCAATTTAAAAGCTCTGGACTTCATTTCTTACTCTACACATAATTTGGGGGGAAAACAGATATTCTCTGTGTTCAAATCCTTCAGTGTTCCCGCATCGGTATTTCTCATTGGAAAACCTTGGGAAACTCGTCAGGTACTGTCATGGATTTGTACATTGTTCAGAACAATTGTATCTGTCCTCTAGGTGGCACAAATCAATACATCAATACATCAATAAACCATATCAATAATTAATAATTAACCACATGTACAAGTGCTGAGGTTTAAAGGGCATACACTTGCATTTTCTTTGGTTTTCTTGATTTTCTTCAAACTATATTTAACTTCTGCCTTATTCTCTGTATGAGTTCCTGTCCCTGACCAATCTCTGCAGCTTTCTTACCCCAAACACTTACGCCAAATATCTCTCCCAAAAGAATGACCTAGGAAGAGAGATCTGGAATGGGTATAAAAGTTGCTGGCCAAACAAAAGCTAGTTGCTTAAAGGGGACTTCAAGCATATGGGTCATCTGCTTGTACCTGAACTGGATACCAAACATTGCTGTGTCTGCAGCCTGGAACACCTTGGCATTTGCAGAAAGCAGCTGTTGCGGAACGGGGTATTTGCGCCTGTCCGGGTGGTAGGAACCCCACTGAACTTGTCCCAGCTGGAAATAGTTACGTTACACAAGCTGTTCTCATGCACTTGCTGCAAAGGATTGGTATCATAAACAGTTAGCAATAGAAGACAGCTCCGAGGTGGTGATTAATTGCATTACACCTATTGTAATTATAAATTCCAGGTCACTCATCATTCTGGAAATCTGAAGGAGTTCAACCATCAGGGTGGAGTAAATGCAGACATCCATATTGAAGTGTTCCAATGAACACCCAATGTACAAGGAATGTCTCCATGGGGCTGTCTAAACACACACTGCGCTTTTCTTTTCTTGCCCTTTGGGCACAGAATGTATATAATCAGACAGGCACACAGCACAGATTTGTAACTGTCATTCAGTTTAACTCTATAAAAAAACTTTCTTACCTGCAAATGTTTTCCTTTGGCGCAACTCTTCCATCCACAGAAAAAGGGCGAACACGCTTTTGCTTCCCAGGTAGGAAGGAAGAAATAGGATGAGTTCACAGCCTTTGGAGTCCCTGCATTTTTGAAAGAAGGAATAGCCTGTGCTGAAAAAATTCAGCAAATTTCTTGGTGTGGGAGAGTTGCAAGTTTTTACTGGTGCCAGCCTCTGCAAGAGCTCCCACAGCAGTATGGAAGGGTGTCATTAGGAGCACATTTATTATGACTTTAAAATAACAACTGTACAACTAGACCAGATCAGGTCTGTGGTCTGTGGCAGAGACCAAAAGAAGATGCTGAAGAGGAAGGTGGACAAGTCTTGCCATAAGGGATAAGGTATGGCCTGCTCCTGCTGAACTTCTCATCCACGTCTAATGTAGTAGGAGAGCCCTGATGCATGAAGCTGAATGTCCCTTCCAAAGCTGATCACACATCCATATATTCACAATATCCCCAGTTTAGTTCATCCCTCCCTGGATTTAGTTCGAACTGGTGTCCTAGAGGCAAATTTTTTCTCCACCCTTTTTTATTTTACTAAAGGACTAGTTACTTTGCTATAAAATTAATTACACTTGTGTAACACTGTGATAATCATCTGAGACTACAGACAGACAGTTCAGTACATTTCAAAGGTCCCTGAGACATTCAACTCAGTTTCTCCCCTTCAAAATCACCTGAGAATTGCACCTCTCTTTCACTGCCCTTCAGTTTTCATTAGCATCTTCCTGAATTGCAGCATTGAAGGGGCCTCCTTTTGCCTGACAGACATCCCAAGGCAATCCCTCATTGCCAGAACCCCAGTGATATCAAACTTGCCCCATTCAAATGACTTTTGAGACCTCTAGTTAAAGCAGAGAAGCACTGCAGAAAGGGGAGCCTGATTTTATTCCATGCCTGCCCTCCTCCCATTTGCTGTCTCATAGCCACTCATGGCCACTGTAAATTTAAATTCTCAAGCAAAAAAGTGCTACTGTGCCCTGCAGAACAAAGCTTATGGCTTTGTCTCCTCTGCATGCAGTAGGTCTGAGAGAATTCGTTCCTGCAGCTCGCTGGCAAGGATGCCAGCAAACAGCAGCTTTATTATAACAGGCTGGCTCGAGGGACATGCAAAGCAGGCAAAGGGCAGCATCCTGCTTAGGGGTCCGTACTGCCACGGGGGCAGACGCTTTCTGGGCGATGCTACAACCAGGCTGGCTCTCCTGGGCGTGCAAGGTGGTCCCTGCAAAGGCCAGCCCAGCTGCTGCCGCCTGCCCCCTCCCACCCCGCTAGGAAGGATGGAGACAGCAAGCCCTGGCGTGGCAGGGCATGGCCTTCGCCCTCCTGTCTGACCCCACCTTCTCCCATCACTTTCCTGGTGGGATTTCTTGCCTTCGCAACAGAGAAGCCTTGCGTCTGTGCTACAGGGAAGCGGGGACAGGAGGGCAGGTCTAGCCGTTTCCGATGGCAGCCCCAATGTCTGGGGCCAGGCCACCTCTCCCCATGACTCTGAGGGACACAGAGTTTCTCAGAAAACTCCTAGGATGGAGAAAACACACAAAGATCTGGAAACTGGGAGCGGAGTAAACAACCCCTCATGGTATAGTCAGGCATTGATAATGCAAACCACAGACAAACATGGAACAGGGACAAATATGTTATCAGTAAACCATGCAAACACTCAGATCTTAATGCGTCTTTTCTTTAGGACTGGCATTTCATGATGGGCTTAGACTCACTTAGACTCACTGAAGTCCTTTTTGCTGTTGAAAGAGTAATCCCATGTCCAGCTCAGCCAAGCAGTCCCACCTCCCCATCATACTAACACCAACTTCCATGCAAAAAAAAGGGAAGTGCCAGCCCAGAGTTGGTGTGCTCTGCAGAGAAGCCGACTGGGGTCTTGCAGAGCAAATTTTTGAGAGGTGAAAGCAGTCTGGATTTTCGGTAACAGCCCAATAATGAGTGAAAGCCATCAAAACCTGAGAGGATTGCCTGGCTATCCCAGTCCTCCTATGGAACTAGTCACTGTCAAAAGAAAGGAGCCAAAGAAGGATTCAAGAACTGCTTCAGAAAATGCCTGGATGCTGTAAGCAAACTTCAGGTCACTCCCCACGGAGATGACTTTAGGCTAAAATAAGAAAGAGGGCCTGGGATCTGGAGGATGCCCTCATATCGTTCATGTCATTTAGTAGCCTTAAACTTGGTTGAAATCCTCCAAACACTGCTGTTTGTGCAAGACTGTGTCTCCGAAGCTCCTTGCCATTCTCATCACCTTTGAATCGGTAAGGACAATGCTCCATATCGGTGCTGTGTATGCTCAAAGCACTGGATAGATGATGAGACTTCTGCCCCTTTGCCTTTACAAGTATCCAGACCCTTGTGTGCACCCTTCTTCGCTGCGTGAAATATTCTTCAAGCAGCCATGTGCTCAGCCTCCCGGCACCACCACTGAAATTCCTCATAGTCAGCAGAAAGCAGTGATTTATAACAACTGATGTGTTGATCCACAGGGACGCAGTGGGGTATGACCAACTCTGGAAAAATTTTGCTTATGTCCCAGGACAAAAATTATGATTATTTGCTGGGCTTCCACCCACCATGGGGAATTCTGGCTCGTGACATCACTCTATTGTTCCTGGGGTGCCAAGAATACGCTGGGATCCCGTCCTCTCAACGGTTAAAGTGCTTTCCTGTTTGCTCGTTCCTTGTTTCCAAACAGCGCATTTCATGAATGCTGCACGGGACGTCTCTTTTCTTGAGCTGTTTTGTCCCTTTCGTCATGTCTGCCTGGAACTCTTCACAATGAAGTGAACAATGTATTCCTACAGTCAGAAACAAAAGGGAAAAAATAACTGCAGGAGGCAAAGCCCATCTTTGGCATTTAGGACCTTGCGTACGCCTTTGTTCCTTCTTTGGAAGCTGTGTTTGTGCAGCGCGGACCCGTCCCTCTGCTCCAGCCGGTTGTTTTTCTTAATGATTTTAGTGTGGTGGTAATGTCAGGAGTCTTGGCCCTGGGAAGCAGTGGCCCCTGTTCTTTATCAGGGCAACAGGGACAATTTCAGGAGCAGTGCGGCATTCTGTGTCTAGGAGGTCAAGGAGAACCACCACCCCCAGTCCGAGCTGAATGCCCCCAGCCCATAGCATGAAGGGGGATTGAATATTCACCCTAAATGAGTAACTAGTCTTGAAACCACCATAGTTAGATACCAGAATAATGCTCAGTGGGGATGGCTGATGCTGAGACGGCTGTTTCACCCTTGGTCTGGACGTTCTTCTTTGCAAGCCTAAAGGCAAATGACTATTTAAAAGGTCTTTTTTTTTTTCATACAGAAATTCTGTAGCTCTGGACAAAGCTCTCAGAGCAGGGTCAGTTCGAAGAAGTCCCGGTCAATGCAATCCCAACCCCACCTCTTCTCTGCAGGGTTCATACATCCCTGCAACAAACGGAGACTTTCGTCCATAGCCCCACATCCTTTAAGATCTTTGAAATGCTGGTGCCAAACATCCACATGTGGGCTGGTCAGGTTTGTGCCTGCTCAACACAGTAGGGTATTTCCTGGAGAAAAAAACTAGTTCAAACTCCATTCAGTAGGCATATATGAACAAGAGGGTGTAACGCTTACTCCCTTTTTTGTGGTGGTGTAAATCTCTTGGGATTTATGAGAAATGAAGAAAACAACTGAGAAATCCTAGATGGAAGCTCTGGTTTGTAAAGCTGTTTTTGCACCTGGCATTAAAGGCATATACCTAGCAGATACCTGGGCACTTGTCTTCTTCCAGCAACACCTACAGACACTTACATGTAGCTTCAGGCACTTCTTGGAAATGCAAGCTAAGTGACACAAAATGAGGCCAGTAAAGGAAATAGCTTGAATCCAGCTCTCCAAACCCTCAGGTTAACTTGAGACTCTTCTTCCTTCCTGGAGACATGAGAGGTCTTCATGGGACAAAGTTCTTTGCTGAGCCTTTCAGTAAGTGAATCCTTATTCACATTACTGTGGCTCTGTCTCATCTTTCATGCAAACTACTGGTAGCACCTTTTCTAAGAACAAGCCCCTTCTTTAAGCAAAACCATGTCATTTATTCCCCAGCCTTTCCTCTGTGTGGGTAACTGCTGCGTTACCTTCCCCACGTCAAGGATATCTTCTTTCACCCTGCAGTGACCTGAATGAGGATCACAGAAACTGGAGCCAAGGGAGATTTATTATATCATTGAACTGGCATCTGGAATGTCACATAGTATCTGAGCTCTGACATAACTCTGAAACTTGGCACAGCTGGAATATGGGCTGCAACAGGTAATGCTGCTATTGCATTTCCCTATTTTCTTTTGAATGATTGTTGCACTGGTACAGAGGTTAAAAACTTCCCTCTACTTGTTAGCCTCTCACACTGAGGCTTTATTTTATCAGTTATATTTTTGTTTTCTTATTGTTTTAAAATAAAATTTTCACTGTTCCTGATTTTCTCTGCCTAACATGTCCTCTACCCTGCAATTTTAGCTCCATTCTCAGATGTACATTTTTCATCTGCTCTGGCCTCCCGTGCCCCCTCACTTCATCCCCGCTCAGTAAATGCAGCTCCTGACAGGATCTGTGTTCTCATGTGCCATCGTAGTCGTCGTTTGTTGGTGAACAGAGCAATAATTTCCCCTGAGCATATTTTTGATCCCACTATGGGTCTCCCCCTGCACACATCTTCCACATGCATTTTGCATTAATATGGAGCGGGATCCACACTGCTGCTTGGTCTGAGTGAATGTTAAAGCCCATTGTTGTTGTTCGC
>NW_009260684.1:2399496-2400466 GCF_000687185.1 Egretta garzetta
TCTGCTTCCATGAGATGCCATGAGCAGAAACTATTGCTCAGATGAAAGCAGTTTTCCATGCTCTGGCTCACTGCAGTTTTCTTATTTCTCTTTCAATTCCCCATGCACGTTTTACACCTTGCATGAGACCTCCCACTGATTTACTGTAATTGCCAGCATCTTGCATCTGTTCAGGACAACTGTGCAATAAAACCTTAAACTGTTCATTGTAAACAAATAAAAATACACTCCCTTTCCTAAGAAGCCTTTAAAAACATCTTGAGAAAGTCAAGGGCAGCCGTTCTGTGTTGGCTTCTCTAATCTGCGCTCCTCGGCGTATTCTACTCCCAAGATTTACCCCAGGTTTGTGAAGCCAGGAGCTGCCTCTCTGAGCCGGAGTGGTGGCCCAGGGGATGTGGGGTGCCTAGAAGCTGTTACCCAGTCCTGTTGTGGTCAGTACCCAATGCTTCGCCGGAGGACAGTGTCCCACTTCCGCATGGCACACCTGATGGGCAATACGAAGCTGCTTTGCCTGTCTTCTTGCACACGCCGGGAGGTGACTTCTGAATTTTACATCCTTTGTACCCTCAGAACGCGCAGGTAAGTGTCAAGCATGCCATCATGAACGCTGAAGCAAAACCAGTCAGTGGCTGGACAGTTTTATGGCAAGAAATTTTAATTGCTCAACCTAGAAAAAGACTTTGGACTGATTTCATGAAAAAAGAGGGAGGGAGAAGGCAGGGGCTGTCATTTAACAGTCGCGTTGTCTTGAACCAAGCAGTAATATTGCTCGAAATTTAACTTGTCCTGAATTCTACCCGCTTTACCCAGGTTCAATCAGCTTTCCCCTGCAGAGCGGGTTACCCCGTCGCTTCAGTCGCTCGGTTTTCGCCGTGCCTGGGAGCAGCGCGGCACAGCCCGCGGGACGTTCTGCGGGGAAGCTCCTGGGGCCGGGATCAGGCCCCACGCGTGGGGCAGGCGGCGGGGGGCG
>NW_009260684.1:2401115-2412952 GCF_000687185.1 Egretta garzetta
TGCAGCTGCCGGGCTTACCAAGTCCTTGACGAGCCTGCAGCCGAATCTGCAAGGCTGTGCCTCCCGTAAAGCTGCCTGCCTGTTGAAATCGCCTTAATCCTCACCGGAGGTGACACACCACCGCCGAGCCTGCAACTCATCCCTCCCTCCTTCTGCTGCAGGTATGGGCCATCCTCTGCTGGAGTCCCAGCTGGCCACAGCCAGCGCTGCGCACCCGAGGACCAAGCGGTGTTCCTGCAACAGCTGGCTGGATAAGGAATGCATTTACTTCTGTCACCTGGATATCATCTGGGTCAACACACCAGGGTAAGTGTGAATGTCACTTTTGGCGTGTGTGTGTGTGTGTCTGTTGATGAGTAGGTGACTGTACTTTCTGATTGAGGATGGGGTTAGGCTAGAGGAAGGTGAGAAAGGGTCCCGGTGCTGTGAGGCTCTTGTAGCACCTGCTCCGGAGAGCATTGCAAGTCCGGTCCTCTCCAACATCTAGAAAGGGACAAGTCATGCTTCTGCTCAGGAGTTTTTGTATAACCTGAAGGAGAGGGGGGTGAAAGCACAGGGTGCTGCCTCCTCGCGGGTTCAACTCTTTCTGAGATTTGTACCTCTGCAAGCCAAAAGCAACACCAAGATGTCATAGCTGAAAGTTAGAAAGTTACTCTACCCGCTTGCGAACTGTAACCCTGCCTGCTGGCTGCCAGTGTTGTTGATGAGACAGTGGGGGGGCTGGCGCTAATGTCCCGCAGCTGCCAAGTCCTGCCCTCAAGAATGCTACAGCAGCTTCCCCAGCAGTTTCAGGCCAATGGCCATCGCACCGGAGCAAAACACATGTACTCAGGTGTGGTTATAATCATGCTTGCTAACGTGCAATTACAACTCGCTGCTTGCTCGGAGAATAGTTGCAGTCACTGCCAATCCTAAACCCTCTGGGAGAGTAGATTGCGATCAAAGATGGAGTGGGAATGTGCTAACAGCTCTGAAAGCATGCTGTGATTAGAAGAACCTGCTATGGCCACAAGACATCTTGATTCGCGCTGTCCTGTGTGTTAAAACCCACAGGGGAAGGGAAAGCCCTGACATCTCTGTGCTTGAGCAACTGGCTGCTTGCTGCTGGTGGAGCGGGGCAGCCGCACTCCTTGTGCGCTTTGCCACCCAGGGGAGCTGCCAGCTCGCCCAGCCCATGTGGCGACCCTTGCACAGGAGCCTGGGCTGCTGCAAGAAAATTCCACTTGCAGCCCAGCACATACTGGCACAGCAATTTTCCTGGGAGGGGTAGGGTGGGGAAAAGAGTAGGTGGGAGAGGAGCTGGAGTTTAAAGGCTTAGGCAATATCAGTGACCTTTTCACCTTATGTCTATAGATGAGACTTTTATTATCCTGGCACTGGCTTGGCTGCCTCCCAGGGTTGTGTTATAAACCTATTGGCTAATAAAAAGTTAGTTGTGTAGCTGATTCCTTTTGTTTTTCAGACACACTGCTCCCTATGGCTTGGGAAGCCCGCCAAGGCGGCGCAAGAGATCACTCAGCAGGTGTGAGTGCTCACACTCGAGGGACCACGTCTGTGCCACCTTCTGCCAGGCGAAGCCTGGGTAAGTCAAGGGAGTCCTGTGGACAACCCTGGGGCCTGCTTGGTGAGGGTGCGAGCAGACAGACAAAGCTTTGGAGCCAGAGTAACTCTGCAGCCTCCCTGGGGACGGTTGCTCAGCTCTCAGCAAGCAGCGGCAGCGTGCTGGGAGGGAGACAAGCGGGGGGTGTGAAGCTTTGGGACACCAGTGTCTCCTGCATGGCTCAGGTGTGAGAGGCTGCAGGAGAGCAAGGACTGCTGAGAGCTGGGACTTGGAAGTCAAGTGTCTTCTGTACCTGGCTCTTTATAGTGCATGTGGGCTCTCAGTTGTATCGCTTCAGCCTGCGGTATAGGAGTGCTTTTGCTGAGGGGAGGTGGGGAGCAAAGTCATGGCAGAGATCTGCCATTAATGTCATATCAAGGCAATAGTTAAAATTCTCAATGATTTAAATATGACTGTGAATAAAGTGGGGACAGGAAAAGATAAAAGTGAGCTATAAATAGCTCTCAAATAGCTGCAATTAACCCTTCAAAAACATGCATTCGATTGTCTTAGTCTGTCACTGGTGACGTTGGAGCAGCACTCCCCTGGTACTTAGCATAGCATGGTTGGATATGAGTGCCTCACGCATTTCCTCTTGCTCATCAGGTATCTCCAGAGTCTGAAGCTCCCAGTGAGCTCTGGAGCATCAATGAAGTCTCCACAGGGTGGTGGCATGAGGTGTTCCCACCACAGCCGGCTGAGGGCTCTCAGGTGAGCACACCACTTAAATCTGCTCTGAACTTCCCTCATAAGTGCTTTAAAATCTGTGGTTGTGACCCCAGGCTGCAGCTGCTACTTGGATTCAACCTGACTTCCCCTTCTTGTCTCCCTTTAAATGAGTAGACTTGACTATTTCTGCTCTCTGTAGAATTGAAAACTATCAGCTGAGGGAACTAGGGCTGCTTGTGCCCTTCCAAATATTACATATTATTTATTACATAAAATGTAATGACTGGAGTGGGAAGTTGTTCTCAGATGGGACAGGCAAATGGGTGATATACAAGAAGTGGGGGAGGTTCAGCATCATGTAGGAAAACGATTCATTGGGCAGCAGCTTTGGACCAAAGGAAAGAGCTCTTCTCACATCACATCAGTGTGTTGTGGAACTCATTGCTGGAAGAAACTGTGGACTCCAGGAGTGTAAATGAGTTAAAAGGAGTCTGCAAATTGCAGGAGGGTTGGTCCATCGGTGACAGTTAAATCAGATGCAATGCGAATGTTTTCTGAAAGGCTGATGTGAGGAAGCATCACTTGGGTTGTGCCCTGCTGTGGGACTCCTTGAAGCCTCTGCTGCTGGCCAGTGGTGGAAAGGGGCTATTGGGCTGGATGGATCTCTGCTGTGGCTTAATACAGCTGCAGCTAGAAACTGCCCCTCTTCCTTTCCCCATCTTCTGCCCTAAAAAAAACTTGGTGAGGAGTAGATAAATAGCATAATACAGGCTGTTGCTGAGTAGTAGGAAAATAGACTGGAGAATGAACGTGGTGTCTCTTCTCTTTACAGGGATCTTGCCATCTCCAGTCTGCGCCTCAGCAAGCATCAGCACCATGCTCAGAGGAATGCACCGCCAACAGTTTTGCCTTGGAAGAAAAACATCTGGAAGAAGAAGAGATAAGAAACAGGTGCACACCAAGTTCACCAGAAGAATTTGGAGTTCTGTGGGTGCCCTGAACTCCCCTGTTGGTAGTTAAGAGCTGAAGGAAAGGCCATGAGCGGAAGGGGGAAGAAGTGGAAGTCTCCATGCTCCTGTTGTGTGAACCAGTACCGCATGTACTCCAGAGACTGTTGTAATGAGAAAACTCTCTCTATACAGTCAAAGATGTGTTGTGGAGCTGAATTGTGCCTCTTTGGATCAGGCAAGGGTCTTGCTGGTAGAATACTAGCTTAACTCTGCACTGGAGTCCTAGGCAGAGGGTCAGCCCATGCTGGGCAGTTGAATCACTTACTTAGAAATTGCACTCTGTGCAATTCTGGACCTGGCAGCACTGAGCCCCTACCACTGGCCTGGCCTGCTCTGCCTTTGAGCCATGTTTGAGCATGGTTCCAGCGTGGCCCCATTCAGAGGTGGTTTGGTGCCCACAGTGTGCCCTGCCTGAGCCCACCTTTGCACTTTTTTCTCTTCCTTGTCAGGCAGTGCAGTGTGTGTATGAATGAGACTCCCATGGTAAAACAGCTCCCAACCTTTTATTAAAAGAATATGTATCATCTAGAAGCCTGAAAGCCAGCAGAGTAGTTGGTGGCATTCTTTGGCTGAGAAATTCACTGAAGGGCTGTCCTTACGTGGCTCTTGTTTAGGTGGAGGATAGTTTGCTTACACCAGAGCTTGCATGAAATCCAAGCCTGACCCCTGCCATCAGGCACAGCAGCAGCAGGGATGGGGAGGCTGAAGGGGAGCTGTAATTCTGCAGGAGCCCTGTGCATGCAGCCCCACGTAGCCTGGGGAGGGTGCTTTGCTGGGTCCGTGGCAGAGCTGAGCTGCTAGTCTGGATGAGTTCAGTGCCATGAGTCTGTCTCATCTCCTTAGACATACCCTTAGTGGGGTAGAGTACTTCCAGCTCTTAACCTAATATCCCAGCTTTCTTTCAGCTCTGCCTGAAAGGAAAGGCTAGGGGCAGAGAAGATGGGTGGGGGGAAAATAGCATGCAAAGGCTTGCTTGCTGCTTTGCTTAGATCAGGTCTCCGATCAATATATGGATAGCATGTCGCTATGAGAAGTGCAAGGCAAGGGGCAGCCAGGTGGGATTGATGTGGAAGAAAGGATCACTGGGAAGAGAGCACAGCACTGTCTGCACAGCTTTAGAAGAAAGGCTTGGATTTAAACTTGTGCCAGAATCACAGCTGCTCCCCCAGGCCTGGAGCAGTGCAGTGCTGCTGGCCCAGAGGAAGGAAGGAATAATTTGGAAAAGACACTGAGCCCAGGACCTAGAAACCAATCTTGTAGGCAAATGCCATTTCAAGGCTCTGGAGCTGTGTCACAAATGCACTTTTATTTGCCTGGGTGGATTAACTTCTATTATAAATCACGGCTGCAGCTGTCATCTGGTTTGTGCAGATAAAGAATTGCTCTCCTGGAACCACCGTTAGGACCCCCTTATTGCCCATTCCAGTATTACACACAAGCATCTAAAAAGGCTGCTTGAAGTTGTTGGTGGACCAAGATCTGTGGCAAGTGTAGTCCCATTGGACATAAATACTTCCTTGATTTTGCTTTATGCCCTAGAGGGGGGAAAAATGAGACCAATTGATTGTATTGTAAATGAAACAGCAAACTAATCATTTGGTTCCCAAAGCTGCAGAGAAACTTTTTTTTATATTTGACCTTGTGAAGGTTTGAGTCATTCTAAAAAAAAAAAAAAAATCCCAAAAGGGTTTGTTCCAGAGGAAACTTTGCACATGGTTTAATGTGAGCCTAGTAATTTAAAATAAAACTACTGCTGTAAAGACCTATGTATTATCTCCTTGTGTGTATAATGTCTCCTCTTTAAGTGACTTACTGCACACATGCCATATGTAGCATCCTGAAATCTGTATATTTATTTAAATCTATTGATTTTTTTCAGACAATAATTTGCAAAATTTAATTTGTAATAAATAATGACAAAAGTCAATACTACGTTTCTTCCTTATTCGGTGGCTGAGTGGTGGTGGATGAAGCCAAAGAAACCCAAATGGCACTATGGAAGTGAGTGGGACTGCAAAGCTGGGTGACAGTGGGGAGGCTGTGCTGTAGTCTTGTGAATGGTCCTGAGCAAATTTCAGTTCAAAGTGAATCCATCGAGCTGACTTAAACCTTCCTTAACTGCAAAGAAATGCTTTGTTCTTTTCTAGATACCTATGGGAACCTACAAGTGAAATAATCCTCAACTGTTGTGTTTAGGGCCATGGATGCTAAGACCAGCTTGAATCCTTGTGCCAAGGGGTCTTGTTAAGGTTTTCCCATGGTTTAGTCCTTTGCCTTGAATCCTCTTAGCAGCTCTGTGATCGTGTGTCAGCATTACAGGGACAGAGCAACCACATGCCCTCTCCTGCACCCACAAGCTGATCTGAATTTTGCTGATTGTTTTTAATTCTTTTTTGAAAGTACATTTTAAAAGTCATCATCCATTTGATGATCGTGTTTGCATGAAGACTACACCGTTGGTTATTCTGGGGTAGTTAACTCAGTGAATCTCATGCTGCAACTGTGAGAAGGAAACCCCAACCAAACATTAGTATGATAGCTAGCACTGTGCTTGCTGTATACCCAGAAACCATAGCACTTCTTCATGGGTTTCCATGGCTTCCTGGGAACAGTAGTTCAGAGAGCTGCAGCCCCATCCTTTCCTATTGCCCATCTTCTTAGCTGAGCTGCATCACCAGTGGCCAAGCCTCCACCCTGTGACTTGGTGTTAGAGGGTGAAAAAATCAGATTCCTTCAGCTGTTTCTATGACAAGAAGTCATAGTTTCTATGACTGTAGTGATAAAGGTCCATGATAAAAAGGACCTTGAATTACAGGTAAAAGGGAAAAAAAGGTACCCTGAAATACTGCAAATTTCCTATGTAAAATTGCCTATGTAAAATATGTAAATTTCCTCTGCTCCTAAAGTGTAATTCTCCCCTCTTCTGGTCAACCTTGTACCAGAACAGGCCTGAAAATTTTGCCTGTTTGGGCTCATCTCCACAGTGTCCTGCCTGGACTGATTTCAGGTGGCATGAATGAGGAAGCTGAGAGTTGCTGGAAATCCATTCATTATTTCCCCATCATCTGGAATGTCTATTGAGCCGGCCTTGGGCCCAGCCTTTTATTTGTCTCTCTTAAGTCACAGAAGTACTATGGCCTTAGTCAGCCCTTGGTCTCAGAGCACAAAGCACCCCCGCTTGGGCAGCTTGTGGCCCAGCCATATGTGCAAGTAGTAGCACAAGGGGAGCATTGCGTTTGCTGGAGATGTGACCATAAGAAATGCTCTCCAGCCCTGCTACAGTCCATGGACTTGAAGCAAAACATTCAAACAAGGAGAGAGAAAATTTGAACTAATCCATTTGTGGGTAGGTTGGTTTGGTTTTGGTTTGGTTTTGGTTTTTTTTCCTGGCCCTAAGATCAACTAACAGAGGTAAATTTTCAGATAGGGCTGAATGATGGAAAATCTTCCAGGGCAAGCTCTCCACATTCACTTGTGGAAACTTTGGACTCACCGATGAGTACTACAGAAGGAAATACTGGAAGCCAACATATCTGGATAGCCAGTTTAAAAATACCACAGGTGAGACATCCAGAAAAGTCCCCCAAGGCCCAGATCAAAAATCTCAGAAGACCTCCTTGCTAGGATCTTATAGAGGTCTCCTCAGGTGTCCCACCCAATGCTGAGGAGCAGCCTGAGCCTGGCAGCAAACCCATGGTGTTGCCTGGAACAATGACAACATCTGCGGAAAGCACAGCCCTTCGGGTACAGTTTTAATTACAAGAACTAATTACATATCACCTGAGGGGAGAGGAGAAGGGAGATGCTTAAGAGCATCTTAACTGGGGTGAGAAGGGAGAAGAGAGGACAAGCTTATTCTGAGGTTATTGAATTCAGGGATAAAGATTAGCTGAAGTAGGTTGAAGGAGGCATAGTTTATAAATTCTCACACATAACAGGAAAGACCAGGATAATGAAACTTTATTAAAGAGAATCCAGGAAAACAGGCAACCTCCAAAGCTACTTCTAAGTGCTAGGATACCTTTCCTAAGATACAACTTTTTGACTGAGCAGTCCTTTTTATGATTGACAATTCCTATAAAAGTGGACCTCTTGTGCCCTGCATGTGAGACTGGCATTTTTTCTGCATCAGGAGTTCCTGAAGAGGAGCATTTATAGATGGCCCACAGGCAGCTAACTTTCCTTCTGTACTGTGGGACAGTTCTGTCCTCATCAGGCTAGGCAATATTTTTCTTGGTGGGACTTTGTTCACAACTCACATTTGCTCAGGAGAAGATGTGTTGACATAAAAATAGAAAGATGCTTTGAGTGAGGGGTATTTGGGTGGATGCCTTTTGAAGGTCAGCCTCTTATGCTTCCATGGAAAGAAACTGTCCATGGCAGATATCTGCTTTGCTAGAAGCATTGGCTTTTTATGTTTTTGAGCTGCTTTGGTTTGGATCACCCTGCAGAAGAGCTGGGCCTTATGAAAGAAGACCTATGGTGCAACAGGAGGGGGACGGACACGGAATAATGGGTGCAGAGTGATGCTTTGCCATGGGTCTTGTGCCTTTGGTTTCAGCACCTCTGGCCTTAGCTACAAGGTCAGTGGCTCTGTGGAGGTTGGACCAGCAATATAGACCCCCTCCCCTCCCCCGAGAGTACTGGTGGCCTACCCAGCAGTTGCATCTCTATCTGTAGGATTTGATCTGTTACAGAAATCTTTCACTCCTGCATGTGACTAAAGCCAAAGCTACAAGGCACTGAGGCAGATATTCTGCAGAAGGTCTTCTCTCTGGGAAATACCTTCTGTGAATAATTGTGCTGTAATGACAAGCTTAGATTAATGTAGTTCAATGGAATGGAAGCTTCTTGGTGTCCTCCACCACCGAGAGGTTCTGCAGTCATCTTGGCCATGGCCAAGGTGCAGCCCTGTTGTTTGGCTTGCACCCTTCAGATGATGGCAGGATATGGCACATGTCAATAGGCAGTTCTAGCGAACGAAATAGTGGGCTTGATTAAACTTCTGTGTTTAAAGTTACCAAATCTTGTCTCTAGCTCCTGCATCCTTGGGTATCCTTGACTTGGCTGGTTTTCTTCAGCTGGCTGGAGTGAGGAACAAGTGGATCTACAGTGGATGTCAGCTCCATAATTGATGCCTTCTGCCGCAGGCTGGTGAGCTCTCTGTGGTCATCTGCATCCCACATTTTCAGGATCTCCTAGCTGTGGGGCAAGGAAAGCCATGGGCCCTTTGGATGTCATGCGCAGGTCTAGGCATCGCAGTAACAGACCACAGCCTGTCTTATCTGATCCAGGCAACAGAGAAGTATAAATACTGAAATCTCTCCATGGGAACTAGGTCTCAAGTTTAACCCTTAATCAATTCCTGTAAGAGGGGATTTGTAGGAAAGCTGAGGCAGGTGGAACTGGCATAAAACTGTTGGGTGAAGCACATCTCCGTCTGTCACACATTCCTTTGACACTCAGCAGGAGCATTATACTGCCTACACCTCCCACGTGCTGACTGATGAGTAACTGGGTGTCTCTCACCCTTCTTACTTCCTTTGAGACCTTACAGCCATTCCCTTGTCAAAAGGCAACAGCCTGCTCCTCTTCAAAGCACTGCAGGTTGCCCTGCAAAGGCAGATGGTTTCACTGACCGCTTCTTGAAGCGGCGAGGTTGACTTAGCAACCTGCAACAGGTCAGCCCTGCACCCTGCAGTCCTCATCCACCCTAGGCCTGACTCTGATGCTAGACTAAACCCCAGTGGGCAAACGGAGCTGGTAGAAAACCAACTCAGGAGAAGCGAGGGAGGGTGTTTCTCATGGTTTTAGTGACTTCAGCTGGGTCGGATGAATCTGGAACTGAAAGATGAAGCCCTGTGAGCAGCTGAACATCTGGCTGAGACTCTAAAATCTGGGAGGCCACTAGGACCATTGAGCTTTTGCAGGTGGAATTTACCATAGAAACGTCTTCTAGTGAGTTTGGTTTCTCACCTCAGGTTTCTCATCACAGGAGGCTTGTGAGAGGGTGGAAGCTGAAGCAAAAAATTTAAATGGGCACAGTCAGATGAAGTTAATCACATAGTTTAAAACTATTTCTTAGCTGTACTGGGTAAGGAATACAGGCTTGTGCCCCACCCTGGCAATGAGCTCCAGGTAAGTATATCCTTGATCCCACAAGGAGCTTAGTGAAGCATGGGAAGTGTGAGCCCCCTTGGCAGCACGCTGTATGAGCAGGGAGCTGAAGCCTTCAGCTCACCCTGCAGCCAAAGCAGTCAGCAGAGCCTTGTCCCACCACTGGATGTGCACCCTCTCCAGGAGCACAGGGCTGGTGGTTGCTTTTCCAGGCTCACAGGGTGGATTTGTTTTGAAGCAATCAGTGGCAGGGTATCCTCCCTTTCGCCTTCTGCGGTGATCCTGGAGGGTGCATGCTGCTGAGATGAGGGGCACAGAGGGGAAAACTGCTTGTTTTCCAATTTAAAACAAACTCTCTTTATCCAGTTATGTTGGTGAAGGGGAGGGAGGCTGCCATTGGCTCAGTTAAAGAGTCTGCTCTGGAAATTATCATTCCTGCAGTGCATCTGGACCATGCTGGAAGTAAAGCTCAGTGCGTAGCTGGTGTAGTCTGGAGGACAGGGTATGAACACCTTGCTGAGCAGACCTCCCTTGGGAATTAAGGGGGAAACAACTGATGAGCTGCACTCCAGAGGAAAGAATGACAAAGCTGATCAGAAAAACTTTCACGAACTCCAGGATTTCTTGTCTGTGACAGGGTTGTTCTGGCAATATACCTAGGAGTTGTGAGAGTCTTCCAGAGGCTAGAAAATCATCCTCCCTCCCCTCCCAAAGACAGAGACCTCCCTTCAGCGTAGCCATGCATTCATTTTATTATGACCCTAATAGCACATTATTTGCAAGATGTGTTAACCAATTCAATAAGTCACCCTGATTGCTTTTTTTTTCTTTCAATACATGCCATGAAAATCTCCAAGACTTCATTTCAGCAGCGAGACCATAACAGTTTAGACAAGATCTTAAGTGGTGAATAACCCTCTCCCTGGAGATTTGATGACAAATACGAGGTATGCCTCTGTGACTTTATTATTAAAACAGAATGATCTCCCTCCAGCTCCGTTGGAGGGGGAGGAGGAGGGAGCACACATGGAGCAATTAAGAAAAATGTCTTTGACCTTCAGCAACTTAATCAGCTGCCAGTGTTCTTCCTAATAGTGTGCTAATGGTTAAGTTCTTCTGGATGCCATAAAAAGTGCTATAACTGGAGGCTACAATAAAGTGCTGATCAACCCATCAAGTGAGTCAATCCAAAAGTAATATCTGTCTTTGTAATGACTATAATAAAACCTATGCCAAAGCCAGGAGATGACGTGAATAAGAATGCTGCTTAATTATGCTGGGCTGCAACGCTGGGTGAATTTGCCACACTTCTGCAAACTTGCTCTTGGGTGACATTCCCACTCCTGCCTAGGAAAGCCAAACTTTATATTAGTGTGACCAGTGCTCCAAGGACAGTCCTAAGAGGTTTGGGCAGGTGACATCTCCATCCAAGCTGGCTAGAGTTTTGGTGCAGAAAAGGCTGTTGAATTTGAGCTGGTGCTATTCATCCCAGCAGTAACTGCACTGACAAAAAGCAGGATGGAAGCACGACTGCAATTCCTTTTTTGAGAGGTTGGGGCTGGGAAGAGGAGAAAAGGTGTTTATACATTTTACGTATCCCAATGTTGAATATAGTCTAGTATTTAATGCCATGGTATTAAAAGTGGGTGAAACCTTGCTGGATCACCCAACACAGCATCATGGGATGAGGTGGTGGAGTGCTATGCTAAAAAGCCACAGATGTGATAAAGCAGGAAGCACCCCTGGCAGAGGGGAAAGGCATGGATGAATCAGAGACCCTTCCTAGCACTGGGGATGGAGCTGAGGAGCTGACAGAGGTTGAGCACCATCCCTGAGTATTTACCATGAAGAACGCAACAATTAAGTGCCCTTCAGAGGAACCTCATGGGATGACAGGAGCACAGGGACTGGAGGATCCTCCCTTTCATGTTGCCTTGTCTTGATGTCCCTGAGAGCTGAGGACACTCAGCACCCCCGGGAAGTGCTCACCTCTTGCAGGATGGAGCAAAACCCATACTGGGCTTTCTCTTTGAGCCCCATGCCCTTTACAAACCAAATTTTGCCTGTCTTGCCCTTTGCAAAGGCACAGGTGAATAATGGAGTCAGTAGGCAGTGAATATACCAACACTGGGATCTTAAATCTCCCTGGTTTGGGAATTGTTCATCTGTCCACAGACAGCAGAGGAATTGGATGCATGAAGGGATGTTGGGTGCCAGGAGCCAAAGCACCTGCTGCTATCAACGGAAGGATGGCAGGGCTTTTCCTACAAAACAGAGCTGGTGTTTTGGGATCCCTTTGAGCACAAAGCTTCTCTCCAGGATGCTAAGAAGCAGGAACCTAATTCACAAACCCAGCATGGGGCTGGTGGAAAACATGCTGCAGCCTTTCAAGGAATCGCGGAGCAGATTCCTCCCCCATCAGTAAAGAAAACAGGATGCAG
>NW_009260684.1:2413073-2425302 GCF_000687185.1 Egretta garzetta
TCCTGCTCGCATAGACAAGGCCCTCCACACCAGCACAAACACATTTTCTCACTTCCAATTAAACCCTGGCTTTATATCACCTTGCTGCTGATAAGGGTCTGATTAATGGAAGAATTGTCTTTTTTTTTTTTTTTTAATAAAGTCTCTGGTGCTAATTGTTTTTTCCCTCTCCCATTTCTTGTTTAAAAGGCGCTTTCGAGGAGGGCTGCTGATTGTGCTGGAAGTTGTATGGGAACACTTAGTCTCTTCCTGGTTTTGTTTTTGGGGCTAACTGCTGCCACTGTGACTAGCAGGTCCAATAGACAAATCACCTCTGCGGATAAGCGGCAAAATCCTGCCCTTGTGCCTCCCGATAAACAAGTGCAGATTCATGTGTTTGTTCATGACACAGAAAGCAGCCAGAACAATGATTTGGTGACTTTTTGCCAGTGTTGTTTCCTTTAGAGAACAGACTTCCCTTGTGGAGCCTCAGGTGCATAGCAACAGCTCAGCAAAACAAAAGCCAACCACTGCAAGGCATTAGAAAAATATTATCCCAGTCCGATGGGTGGGGCCCGCCTTCCCATCGGCACCCTGGTGCTGGGACCAGCCCCAGTGCCAAACCTTCCCGCGATGCAGTCGCGTGCATGCCAGGCTAATTAGCTAATCGTTCTCCCAGGTAAAGCTGCTGGAGTGGCTGGAGAGGCAGCTTCTGCTCCAAGTCCACAGGGGACAGTGCAATGATGTGCACATGTGTCATAGCTTAAGCAAAGGGCCAGAGCCTTAATTTGAAAATGTGGTTTCTTCGGTTGTGAAAGTGCGTTTGCTTTCTGCCCTCCATGGGGTAATGTCAGGTGGGAATGGCTCCATCACCATGTTTGTAGTCCAGCCCCTAAGATGCAGAGTCATGAGCAGAGATGGTGATCAAGGACACACTCTGCAGCTTATGCCTCAGCCCTGGTGCAGGTAAGAAGTGAGGTCCTACAGACCCTGGCTCCTACAGAGCTGCCACCGAGGCCTGGCAAGGACATGTGGCATTCAGCCTCTGAAGTGTCCTCGAGCGTCTCTCTGGCTTGCGCCAGAGCAGTTCGGCTCTGTGTTGTCACTGCGTCCCTAGGGACGCTTGCTGGGAGACAGTGTTGAAATGACTGATAGAGCAGAAATGCTTGAGACCCCGCACTTCTCCCCTAGACTTGTCAGCAGAGGGGAAGCGCAGCCAAGGGGCTTGGAGGGACAGGATGTGAAGGAGACCAGAAAAATCAGAGATTGATAAAGCAAATGGAAATTGTGAACACAGAAGGGATCAGCCAGTCTGGGCCAGTGGGGATGAAGGTGTCTGAGTTAATGGGGAAACTGCTCTGCTAAAAAGTCCTGTCTCATGCATGGCAGGCTGCCATCATGCTCTCCAGGCTGGTCTCACCTGTAAAAAGCTTTCAGACCTCACCGTGCTGCTGTGCCCACCTGGGCACCTGCTGTTGGGTGAAGCGTTAGCCGTGTGCTTGCTGTGTGCAGGGGGTGGTGTGTGACCCAGTCCACACCATCACATTTCCTGAAATTGTGCGGTACTGCCCTGTTGGCTGCTGGTGGGTGACTGCCTTCCCCCACTCAGGCTGGCCTTTTCCTTTCTTCCTCTATCTCCATATTTCCCTGACCGAAGCTTTCCATACTTTCTCTGCACATCTTTCCCTGCCTCCATCCCATGGCTGTGGTCCCCTGCTCTGCTTTTCCTTCCCCCTCTAGCTTTTTGCTGCTATATCTACACCATGATTAGTTCCATTTTCCCTTTTCACCTTTTTCTCTCCACTTGTCCTTGCTCTTCTGTTTTCCTTTCCACAGTAGGTAAATTTTTAGATTTAAGTCCAAAAGAGGACATCAGGGCAAGCAAAGGGATGCATGAGAGCTGTCAGGAAAGGAAACATGGAGCAATTAGGGAGACAGAAGCAGCATGAAAGGGAAGCTCAATGTCAGCTCATGCTTTTGGGGTAAGCAATGAAATGAGTTTGTCACAGCAGCTACATCCATATTGCTAAGGACACCCACCCCACAGGCAAATTCTCATCCCCTGGCCCAGTGGGGATGAGCAGCTTGTGTCTCTTTGCTCACGGGGGTTCCTCCAGGACACAGTGCCTGGGTCCAAACAGCTCTCAGCATGGCTCTCCTCTGAGCTTTTTTTAAATATTATTGGTTTTGTAGTGGTTTCTCAGGTCACAGTGATGGCTATATCACAGCATGATATTTCTGTAGCACAATGCTGAAGACATGTGCTGCGTGTTTAAAACCCAGTGGGTGGGAATGGGGAAGAGCTCATAGGCATCCAGTCTGCTGGGAGAGAGATTGGGATGGAAAACAGCCTGAACCCTGCTGCCTGTGGGGAGCTGTCTCTGGAGAATGTTGTCCCCAGAACCACATCTGCTTTGCTTCAGAGAGGGTGATTTGATGCCTCTGACAGCACAGACATAGCTGGTATAAACCATCTGAAGATGGCATTGGAGGGATGCTCTGAGGAAGAGTCATGTAAGCAGGAGTCCCCTGAGCAGGTGGGGGAAAGTGACACCAAGTCTGCCAGCAGTCATGCCCAACTCTGGTGGAGTGCTTTGCACAGGAGCCTGCTCAGTGGTCAGGGACCTCACGCCACAGCTACAGCCTCTCTGGGCTACGGACAGGAGACTTGGAGATGTGGGCTTCTCATGGAGATGTCTGGAGGAGACGACGAAAATTTCCTTGAGGGAAAGATTTATGACAAGTGTTGGGTCCAGCATAGGGCACTGAAAGGAGCAGGGAACCATCATGCATTCATACATGTCCTAAATATAGAGGGGAAATATCCCTTTTTGTTGCCATGTGAGCACATCAACTCTTAGGCCAGATGTGGCAGTGCAAGTGGGGCTAAGCACTGCCTGAAGTGTATGTCTAGGTATGATGCTTCACATGCACCTTGCTTTGCCTGGAGATGTTGGTGACACTGGTGTGCTCTGAGCATGCCATTCCCTTGTAAAAGGAGGAGCCAAAGCGACTGGGACTGTTACCCCTTTGCACCATTCTCTTTTCACCTTTCTCCTCAACTATACGTTAAGTTGCTTTTGCAAACTCACATCATTTTGGCTTCTGAGACATGAGTCGGAGGGCTGCAGTGAGGGGCAATTGGAGAGTTTTTGTAGCCATGGCTCCATGGCACACAAGTTGAGGAAAGGTAAGGAAATTGGGAAGAAAATGACGTGCAGTCTACTTAGGTAAAGGTCAGAGCAAAGGTTTTAGGTACTAAGAAGTACACAGTTCAGCTACTATTTTATTGGTCATACCCCTGGAGGGGTTAGTAGAGTACTTTTTCACTAAGCTCAGAAATTTAAAGGATCATGAATCTGTATGGAAACGACTTCAGTATAACACTGACTTCAACATCTGGCTGTATAGAAGAATGTTGATGTGGGTCTTTTTTAATTGCTTTTTTGATGTTGAGCCAGCAAATGTCATGTTTGAAGTGTGCCTTTCAGCAGCAGAGCTAGGAGCATACTTTAGTCTTTGTGAAAAGAACAGTCTCACATCACACCATGACTCTAGCAGTTGGGGATTTAAGGAAGATGTCAAATACAAGTTGTAACACCAATTGCTACATCCTGGTCTTGGGGGGGGATCCCACTTTCCAGTTAGAAACCTGGAGCCTCAGTCCAGTTCGGCAGCTATCTGTATACATCCATGAAAAGAAACGCACTTTTCTCCCTTGTGAAGACCTCCAGTCTTGGATGTGTGTTTTGATATGCTGGAAGCCCAAAGCCCCACTGCCTGAACTGTGATGGATCTGCCCTCAGGGGTAGCAGAGAGCAGGAGAGTGTGGGCAAGTTGGAACAACACCTCCATGTCTGATGCTTTCCTCAAGAGCTGCTCTCTCTGTGTGACCTTTGAATTTTATCCAATTAGCCTCTCAAGTGTGATTTAAATATTGTTGCTAAAGTAGGGTGCACATGTTTTGAAATTTACAGTTTGCCTGCAGGTTGGGCATAGCACTTGTCATCCAGATAGGAGAATGAGCAGCAGGGCCCCAAGACCTGGAAATGAAGGGTAGGTGTTTGCTACTCATCAGTGGTGTCCAGTCCTGCTTGAGGTCCTGCTTATAGCCCTTAATCACCTGAAATGATAACTCTGTAGCTCCTCTGTCTGCACAACCCCTTGATAATGGGTGACAGCACGGAACATCATCCCATACACTCTGGTGTGTCCTTCAAACCTGCCCCAAGGTAGCCTCTGCTAAGGAAAGAGAGCAAGACAGGCCCTGTTGGTCCTTGAGTCCTTCTGCTGTCCTGGTCTTGAAAGGAGCCACATGTGGCCAGCATCTGGATCATTCCACACTGAACAGCTGTCATTCAAAGGTTTAAATTAACATCCATGCCCAGCATATGGAAAAAGCCTTCCATAGCTTGAGTGGGGTGTGAGTGGGGGGGTGATGGTGGAGTCTGTAGCATATGCAGGGTTAATTACCCCATTTATTTGTGGCTTTTCCACTGGTCCAGCAGAAGGCATTCGTCATCATGAGGTTCAGTGCTGCACTGCCTAAAGAGGGGTGGAAATCCTGAGCACTGTTTGGCACCTTGGTCCCCAACTCAGTGAAGGGGAAGGAGGTACCTTGGATGGGATTGACGACGCTCAGCACCTGGGTGCAGAGCCCAAGCTGCAGGAGGTGCCTAGGTGGGGACAGTGAGTGTTCTGCATGAGCCAGGTTCAGGGCTGTTCAGAGATGCCACTGGGAGTTGGATTTGGACCCTGAAATGGTTGTCTGTGATTCTTTGCACAACCTATGCCTTTTTCTGCTAAAGTGGGCTCCTCGTTGAGTCTTCTCCAGCAGCAGGAGACCCTGGTTGGTTCACCAACTGACTGGAGGAGCTGGGTGCCCTGACTTCCAGGCACTCTTCTACTCACAGATGTTTAAACCTGCCTGTCCAAAGGGCTGGCAAGTTTTCTGGGTGTAAGGGGTTTAGAATCATAGAATCATAGAATCATTTAGGTTGGAAAAGACCTTTAAAATCATCAAGTCCAACCGTTAAACTAACACTGCCATCCCACCACTAAACCATGTCCCTAAGCAATTCTTCTTTAACGCCCAACTCCTATAGTCATGGTGTGATGTGAGAATCTGTTCTTTTCACAAAGATTGAAGTATTTTCCACCTCTCTTGCTAAAGTTTCTGTGAAGCTGGGACTCTGCTAGGATTCAAGTACTGAACACTCCTGCTCCCAAGGTGAATGCTGCAATGACTGTGGGTTGCCACAGACTGAAGAACCAGGGGCAGAGATGCCTGTGTTCTGCACCCCAAATGGCCTTGAGTTGAAAAGATGCACGGATGCTGTTGATCACAGGCAGGACGTGCCTAGGGAGGTTTCTGCCTGAAACCTTTGTCCTCTGGGATATCTCAAGGACCTAAGATCAAGCAATGCTTTCCCGGATCACATTCCGCATTTGCCTACCTATTACCATCCATTAGGTCCTGCCCATCAATATTTGCATAACCTTCTGGATCTCACTGGTTGTCTTTACCTGTGAGAAAGAGGCTGTTAAAAGCCTGGTTGGACATACTAAATTGGAACAGCCTTCTTTTCAGTCTCACAGACAGAGCTATCAGCAGTGGAAGCTGTTTTGTGCTCAGCTTCCTCTTGTGTCCATGTCTTCAAAGGCAAAAGAGGGATGCTACCACTGGGCAGCATGGGGATCCTTGTGCTGCTGTCTTGGAGGCAATTCTGAAACTGATAGGGCAGTTTGAAACCTTGTTTTACTTATGACTGTAATCAGCCAGGAATGAAGTGACAGTTAACAGCGTATCCTTTTTGACCTACCTATGACGCCACTTTAGAATACTGTTTGGTCCTTAAAGGAGTAATTCTGAAAGCAAGGGATGGTGTTTCAAGGAAATGTATTATGGTTTATCATCAGTCAGGCATTGTAACTCTTGTCCTGCTTTGAGACTGTGAATGACTAACTCAATTTGCCTCACCATAGCATGAATTAGTTTTATTAATTACATTTTTTTAACTACATTTGTTACTTGAAAAGCTAGGCACCTGCCTATTAGAGTGTAGGCACCTGCTACTGGTAACAGCTAGCTGAGCTGGACCTTTAGCACTACTGAATAAGCCTTGGCTTCCTGGCTTTTACATTTATTGCAGAAGATCTGAGTTTGAACATTGTTTGCAAGCAGTAATGAACTAGTCATGGTGGAAAGCAGAACTCTGACACCTTTGAGTCCTGGTCACTCAGCATGCAGACAAGGCTGAGCTGGTCCTTCCTCACAAATGAAAAAGCACTTTAATTTCACTTGAAAAATTTCAAATGTGTTCAATGAGTCTTTGTTTTACTCCCTGTGCCACCACCAGGGAAGGAGGCATCGGAGACTGTTCCCTCTAATGCTCTTCGTGGCTTGACTTACTCTGAAGTAACATAAAAATATCATACTTTTTTCTATATGGTTGTTTTGTAAGTGATATTGGGAGAGCTAACTGCTCTGGTTCTAATATTTTCACTCTAACTTATGCACTCTCATAAAAACATACATATAAACCGTAGACTCCCAATATATGGATTATCCCAGTGCCAAGGAAAGTGCATTTATTCTGTCTTGTCCGCTTTTTGTATTGTTTTATACCCACATGGTTTAGAGAAAAGTTCACTGAAGCATTTTAAGGCAGTTTCAAGTGTAGACAATATTTTGTTGGCAGTACACTGCTTGGCAAGAATGTTTGGCCATGTTAATATGATGGCGATAGAGGAAGAAAGGAAAACAGAGGAAAATGAGAGTTTAAACCTCTTTAAAAGGCTGTAGCATCTTTCTGCATATATCAGAATATGTGACTGTCCCACACCTCTGCAGCATGTGCCTTAAGTGAAGAGCAAGTGGTTCAGAAGCAGCAGTGTTTACATGGAATATGTGCCTGAGACCCCTTTGGGCTCCAACCCTGCTCTCTACAGAGTGTCTTGCCTCTTCTTCTTACCCAAGAAATGGGTAAAAATGGAGTAACTTCTGCAGTAACTTCAGCTACTCAGAGGCTCACAGGACAAGGAGAATGTTCCTGATGATCCCCAGTTTTGTTCTTGGTCTCCCATGAAACCATGCTCTTACACCAAGAATACCAGATCTGCCTTGGAAGGCAGGGGGTGGGTGGTGGCAGTGAGGTTGCAAGGACATAAGAAATGCATTCCCAGTACGCAGTTTTGTGGGCTACTAAGCTTTAATCTTTCCCCAGATTCAGCATGGAAATGTGTCAGCTGTGGAATTAAGAGCAAAATACCAAGATTCTGGGTAATCCATTTGGAGAAGAGGAGGGATCTGAAGAGACCTCTTTGGTAATGTATTATTTTAACTCGGCAACTACCTGAAACCTGCTGAAGGCTGAGATTTAAGGGCCAGTCTGTACAATGCTGAGGTTGCTGCCTGAGGCCAGCAAGGTGGTTTGAGGTAAAAAAAAAGTACAGCTGTAATTTTGGAGCAGACCCACTGGAGTGGCGTGGTTTGTCTGTAGGAAGGAAATGAGCCTAGCTTTGGAAAAAGGAGTTTTCTCTTTGATAATCCAAGAACTGAAGAGTTGACTTGATGCCATGAGTAGGTCCTTGAACAGAAGGGGATGTTTTACAAGAACTCCTTTTCACCCTTGTTGACAAAATATACTGGCATTCTCTCTTCGGTTTGCGTGTTTTAAGACAGGGTGGAGATATGCAATCCCTCCTGGAGGAAATGGTTTTTCTTGCTTTGTCTGTGGTAAAACCGTGGTTCTGATCTAATCTCATGCTTCAGGGCTGATCTGTAACTTGACTTTTGCTTGTTGGTTATGAATTCTATTTTACCCCCTCTAAAGGATCCCAGATGAGAAAGGATTTTGTACAAAGATGTGACAAAGACCCTCCAGCACCTCCTGACATGCACAGGGCCTCACCTTATCACCAGGTTTGAGGTAAGTAAACTTTTCTAAGATTAAATTGGCAGGTTCATGGCTTTCCTTCACTTATTATGAAACGTAAGGTAACACATCAGTGTCTGGGATCGTATCTCACCCAAGCAATGTCCTGCTGCCAGAGAGGCATCAAGATCTGGCCCTTACTCTTCCTAGTATTTTCTGGGTCAGACAGTCAGACATGCCCAGCACAGATATCTACCTAGCTGGAGTCTTTGGGTTTTCTAGGTGTTCTTATTTAGGAGATGTTGATTTAACCCTCTCAGGAATTAGCATTACTCAGGGCAGTGGTGCTTTGAAGTGGTTACCAGCCTAGTTAGAAGTAAGTGCTGGGTGTGGCGTGTATCTGCAAGGCAATAGTGTCATTCTGTTTCCTGGGGACTAAACCTTTAATAAGGGGAGTTTCCCTTGTTGCAGGGGACAAGTGCGAGGCAGTTGCTGTTTTGGGTAGCCAAGTGAGATGCAGAGTTTGGAGAACACGGTAAAATGCTGCCTTCTGTTAAGGCCACTTCACACATTCACTGGCACAAAGCTAGAGGGGCCCCTGCAACTCAGTAGGTGACAACACGACTGAGCAATGTGAGCAGTTTCCTGTTACTATTTAGTACTGAATCATACTTGCAAAAGCCATCTCTGATTCCTGTTTGTATCTGCCATGATGCTCGCCTGTATGCCTAGGGCCTGCAAAGGTCTTGAGATGTTAGCTAAGCACTTCACATGTGATGCTGAAAAGTGCACTAATGGGTTATGCACAGAGATGTATAACTCCACAGATCAGGGTTTGCGCTGGGAAAATGGAAATATTCCTGATTTGTTTTTCAGCCTTGCCCCACCAGTATCGTATCTGGCAAAACAGCTGCCACCAGAGGTAGAGCTCCAGCTCATCCCTGTTGCAAAATACCATCTAAGAGATGCTCTCAGTCTGTTCTGGAGGGGGTGCTTACTCATTTTCTTGAGTGCGAAGTTGGTCCCTGGGCATTTGTCTTGGCAGCAATGCTGTAACACCTTGCCTTTTGGCATTAGTTATGTAAGGATCTAAATATGCTGGAGTGACTCACCTTGCTGTCTGAACAGAGCTGTTTGAACAAGAACAACGCAGAGAGTTACCCCAGTGATGGGTGCAGAGGAATCCCGGGAGACATGTCTCCCAGCAAGGCTCCCTTGGTGGCTGCTTCTGTTGAAAACCCCTTTGCTCCTCACGGGACTCAGCTTGCCTCTTCTTCCTCACTGAATGTTTGTC
Source organism: Egretta garzetta (assembly GCF_000687185.1). Taxonomy (NCBI): domain Eukaryota; kingdom Metazoa; phylum Chordata; class Aves; order Pelecaniformes; family Ardeidae; genus Egretta; species Egretta garzetta. Next base: position 2,422,224 of record NW_009260684.1, read on the forward strand.
AAAAGACATTAGGCCTCTTCCAAAGCATATCAATCATGCCACTGAATCCTCTCACAGTCAGGCTGGGTCTTTACTGAGGGACATCCCAAGCCCTCTCTTGTCTCTAGGAAAACTGCATCCTTTTGTTTTATTTGCTCCCTTTCCATTTTCCTGCTCTCTTTCTAAGGAAAGCTTCAGTCCAGAAGCCTCTGCATATAGGGAAGCAAGCCTAGATCCAGGTTATTTTCCTTCATCACTGTGTGCACAATATCTTACTATAGCCACTTGTGGACATCGTGGTGCTTAATACTTCTGTCCTTCTCCACTCAACCTAGTCCTTGCCTGACCTGTGTCAGAGACCCGACCCTTGTGCCCCTCTGTGAAGGAGACTCAGTACCTCAGGTCCTCTTTCATGAACTATTGTTTCTGATTTTTGCCCATACCTTAACCCTCAATCAGATCCAAAATAGGTCTCTACCAAAGAGGGAAATTTGTACTTCCTGTAATTTTTGTGGACAACCGCTATTTCTCATTATGCTGCTGCATAAGGTTTGTACCACTATCTCAAAAAGAGTATTTCCTCATAAACAACGAAGACTCATAATAGTATCAATACTGTATTTGCCCTAAAGTTTTCAGCCCATTATACTTCACAAACCTGAACTCCAATGCTGCCATCTTCACAAGCAGAAAAAAGTTAGGGAGCAGGATTGGTCCCTGCTACGGCTTCTTCCTTTCTGAGAGCTCTACTCACGATGCCAGTGACCCTCGTACCTGTGTTCCTCGTGGCCCCAGGAGCGTTTTGTTTCTGGGTGCATAGATGCCCATTTCAACAAAATGGGTGGGGAGAGACCTCACCTCACACACTGTGGGGCCAGGAGGTGGAAGATTCTGTGCTTCAGCTGGCTTGAAATGTATGTGGAACAGCAGATAAGAAGCCCCAGCTCCCGAGAGAGTTCCAAACTCTCTGCCTGCTGGTTTGATAGAGGAAAATAACCATGGTCCTCCTCAGCATCTGCATGCTGGAGATGAGGTAACCAGATGCCCACTCTCTGTGCCATTCTTTCTCAAGGGGTATTGCAACATGAGGAGGTCCCAGTCCCAGTCCCAAGCTGTTCTCCTCCAGTGACTGTGTGACAACAGTACCTAATGCAGCATGGGGATTTCTGCTCCTGAGGGCAATTTCTGCTTCTCAGCTAATGATCTCCAACCTCTTCTGTGTGTGGAAGGGCTATAAAATTGGTCCTGAATAGAGGGACCTCAACAGAGATTTTAGACTACTGATTCCAAGCTTGATTTTCCTAGTGACCCTTAGAAGTAATCATTCAAACCTAGGGTAAAAATCTGTGTTAAAAATACAGGCATGGAGCGCAATGCATCACTCACCATTTCTGGACACAGTGACATTGAATCTAGGACACAGGTGGTTTATACAACAGCCCTGCAGCAGACAGGTTTATACAAATATTCCTACCTTCTAGTGGTTTCAGTAGATAATGAGTACCTACATAGCACAACATAAGCCTCAACTTCCACAAAGCAGAAATGAGAAATGCCCAAATATCTTGAAATTTGGTCCGTAGACCTGGGAATTAGTTTTACCTTGTCAGGAAGAAAGCAAAGGCACTGTCTGCACTGTAGAGGCATGGTTTTCTCACAAGGAAAACATAAAAATCCAACCCAACCACCCTACCAAAGTTCTTGTTAGAGATTAAAGAGAGAAGGAGGGAGCTTGGAGGAAAGGTCAGGCCCTGTGGATTAAAAAAAAAAAAAGAAGAAAAAGAAAAAAAAGAAGAAAAACAGAAAGAAAAACATCTAAGACGAGAACTTGGAAACTTTCCTGAGAGTGGAGACACTTGATTTACCTCAGAACAAAGGAGAGAAAGTCTTGTTTCTAAAAACCTACAAGCTTGGTAAAGAATTGTTTTCTGCTTTATTGATTTGTTGGAAGTTTAAAACAGCTAAAATAGACACCTTGGAGTGAAGCAAAGGTTTACTTCAGGCAAAATGAATGGATAAAAATTCCAGTTATGCCAACCATTTTAAAGTATATTGATTCTGTCTATAATTTATGCATTAATCTGTACTAAAAAAAAAAAAAATTGAAACTGGAGTAATGAAGTATTTTTTTATTCGTGCTTTGAGACCTCTTTCTTCCCATTTCTGTGTAAACAATTTTTGAGGTAAGGATGAAATCACAATTGCCTCCTAGAGAGTCAGGTCAGTGGGCTTATAGCCACCCAGTGATGTAACTGGAAGCCTTGATGCAGAAGTCATGGGTTAAAGTCTTCTTGCTCTTGTGCAGGATATGAGAGGAGGGTGTCAAAACGCTCCCTCTGGATTTTAAAACTATGGCTCCCTTAGTAAACCTCACAGATTTAAATATGGCATGCAAACAAAGGAGGGTATGAATAATTGCTCAAGTCATGAATAATGGTTTGAAACTATTTAGGATGGATGCTCGGGTCACTTGGAGTTCTTAGAAGGACAAACATTTAAGGAGACTGCTGGAAGCAGTTCAGGACAAGGTTCACGAGTTTGGTTCTGTGAGCACTTCTGGAAAAGGCAGATGCACTGGGAGAGAGGAGCAGCGGCTGGACCTGGAGAAGGGATGTGACAGATGGCACATCCCTCAATTAGCATGTGGAGAGGTGCAGCTGGGAAGGTACAGTGGGATTTCATCGGGGCAGATCCTGAAGAAGCACATGCATATTGCACCTTATGGAGTGGGCAAAGGATGGCAGAAGGGAGGCTAGCCCTACTGTTGTATAGATAGGCGTCTAATGTAGAGAGAAGTTTTCTGAATCCTGTGGGTGAGGGGAAGCTTTGGGTTAAAGAGAAAAGTGCAAAGGAGGGCCAGGTTTTGTTGAAGGTGAAAGTAGCACCTGCTCAGTGGGCTCTGATCTTTGCTTAAAAAATTCAAGGAGGCACATATACAGCTCCCTCTAAATCATTCTGCACTAACCCAAACCCTGGTTCCCTTTATGCCTTCAAAGTGTAAGGTAAACAAACAACAAAAAAAGCACCAGGCAGGAATCAAGGGCTCTTGCTTGCCCAACACAGTGTTTTCCTTGCTTTTGATTGCATGCCTTAGATCCCC
>NW_009260684.1:2425315-2478257 GCF_000687185.1 Egretta garzetta
CCTGCATCCAAAGTATCTGCATATCACTCGTCCCACCAAAACCATAATAAATGTGAATACAAGCTTAGGACCTGCTCCAGTGATTTATTAGCTGTCTAATGTCAGGCTAATAAATCATTTGAGACAGAGACCAAAACTTTTTCCCTGGGATGACTGTAGAACCACTGCACAGGCAAAATGCAAAAACCTCTGCAAACGCCATCTGTCTAACCCAGCAAGTGTGGGGTGGAAAGCAGGGCTCATGGCACAGTTCTCCAATGAGTAAAATGAGCAGAAGCAGAGATGCCTTCTGCATGCAAAGGCATGTCTGCAAGGAATTAATAACAGCAGGAGGGGGATGAGGAGGGGATCTCTCCTGTATCAGGAACACAGCAACTCTCAGTATACTCAGTATTTTGACCTTATGCAGAACTTTTTGGTTCAAAGGACATCCTAGCTTTTCCTTGTGGGCTCTTGCTCATTTTCAGGAGGGAGTGTGCTCACAGCTCTGTAGCTCACTTATATGTGGAGGAAAGCCTATGACCAGCTAAAGCTGGAGGAGGTTTCAGGAGATAGTGAGTGATTAGTAGGTGGAACTGGCCCAGCTGTGCAGTTAATGCACAGGCATTTGCATAAGGGCTCTTTAATGACTGCCTCAGATCAAGTTTGTTTCACACCCAGAAAATTTGTCTACTGTTGCAACTTGCACAGTAAGCCTCCTTGTGCTGCCAGCTCCACTTCTTCAGCAAGTGCTCACAAGCTCTTTGGGTCAGGAACCCGATGTCTTTTTTTTTATTATTAATCCAACAATCTCTGTCCTGGCTCCCATTCCCAGTTCCCCAATCCCCTACTATATCTCAGGAAAGAGAGTGGGTGTGAAGACAGGGAAAAAAAAAAAAAGGAAGGAACATGGCTAGGAAAGGAGCCTCCTCACTACCCTGCCCAGACACCATCCCACAGGATGCCTTGCACAAAGCACTGCTGCTCTCTCTTGGGCAGCCCTGCCAATGTAGTCTGTATCTAGTCTTAGCTCACCATGAGAAGCTTGTGCCCTTGTTCTCCCTCCAGACTCTCTTCCTCTCCCTTTCTCTTGTGATTTGATGTGTTTGAAGCTTCAGATAGAGTGGCCACCAAGACCAAGCAGGAAGCATTGCTTGATGTCCACCTTGTGGACAGGAGCTAGCAGCACCAGTAGCACTGTCTTGAGCACTCCCCACCAGCAGCTGGCACATTTCTGCAGGCTCAGGGTCTGGGCATTTATGCTGAGCTCAAAGCACAGCTACCTTCACAGACTGTCTGCAATGAAAATGATCCTTGGCCAAGCAGCAGCGTTGCAATTAGAGCACCTGTGCATGCCCAGGAGCTGCTGAGAGGGCATCACAGCCTTCCTCCTGCTCCTTGGAGGTGCCAGAAACTCAGCACATGCCATGATCTGCTCCATGCAGGGTGGATCGCCACCCTGTCATGTTGGTCAGCCTGTCTCCATCCTTCCCTCCCTGTCCATTTGCACTGTGCTGAAGGCTGTTGTTGCCCTGGAACCTGCCCTGTGCAGCTGGAGACAGTTCTCTGCCCCTTTCCAGAAATTCTTAAGCAGTTCTCATTGTGGGTCTTACAGCTGAGTCTGCTTCAAATGTGGGAAATGTAGTATCTCCAAAGTTCTGTGTGGAAGCACATTTTAAAGTTTGCAAAGTTAATAATCATTCTTTCTCCTTTCTAGATTTCCTCTATTGTAATAATGTATCTCTTTGTCTCATTTTGTTGGAAGTAGTATAAAAATGTTCTATCAGCTGATCTGAATTTCTTTAATCCTGGCAATAGTGTCAAAACAGATACAGAGAGAAGTACTGTTTTCATTTGATTGTCACTGTTCCCCCACTGGCAGGTCTGTACACAACCTCTTTTCTTGCTTCCAGTACACCCAGACTTGTGCAAGGCTTCTTATTTTAAAGCCACTGTTCCCAGTGGGTCAGCTGGGAGACCAATGACACGATACCATGAAACCCCAAACTGCCATTCTGAAAAAGAAAAATTATTTTGATGGTTAAGAGTGGTGGGAAGGACAGTAAACAACAGTGTGTGTGAAACAGGACTCAGCAGCAAACTGCTTTACTATCACAATACACAATATACTTGCATACTTAAGCAAGCTGTAAAATTTTGGAGCCCTTACAAGCTCCACAGAAACCTGCCTGGCTCGTGAACTGCTCCAGAGAACTGTCAGGAGAACAGGAGCTCCCAATGGCAGTGGAAATGGCTCAAGGACATGATAGCAAGGACATCCCTCCATAATGTGCTGACTCTGCCCTTCCACGACACAATGTCACCTCTGTCTTGGTCTATGCAGTTCCATTAATGTAGTGTTAATGCAACTCCTTTATATGCTGATGTTCTTCCATGTTCAGGGAAAAAAAGTAAACCATTAACCAAAAGACCCTTAAATAATTGATAAAATAAAAGATGACTGTTATATTATTAAAACACATGCTTTTATTTTTAAGCTTCCTCTGTTGGCTCTATATGTGGATATAATTTATGTTTTGGGTGAATGCCATTTTGCATTTAACTTGTGAGTCTGACACCGTCTTAGGCGGCATCGTGTATGATCTTGAAAAGAAAGTGAACAATGAAAGATTTGCAGATCACACAGAATTACTGAGGTCAGTCAAGACCTCAGAAGAACAGGAAAGACTCCAGGTGGACTTGCCAAAGGCAGGTGAATGAGTAGTTTGATGTCGGATGAAATGTAGGATGGATAACCACCAGATTAGGAGGAATAACTAAGGAAGAAATTCTTTACAATGAGGGTGGTAAAACACTGGAACGGGTTGCCCAGAGAGGTAGTGGAGGCTCCATCCCTGGAAACATTCAAGGCCAGGTTGGACGGGGCTGTGAGCAACCTGATCTGGTTAAAGGTGTCCCTGCTCACTGCAGGAGGGTTGGACTAGATGACCTCTAAAGGTCCCTTCCAACCCAAAACATTCTATGATTCTATGATTCTATGATAACTTGAGCTTTTTATGTACGTGGCTGGGCAAAGAAAAGCCACATGTGGTCAGTTACAAGACACCCCAACTGAAAGCTTGGTGGTAGCAGGAAAGAAAGAATGAATATGATGACGGGCTGTATAAAGAATGAGACAGAAAAATTATACTGAAAATATGCTAATATTATTAGAAAAATCAATGCTTCTCTCTTGCTGGCAATATGCTGTGCATTTTGTCACCTTATTTAAGGGGGAAAAGAAGTAGTGATTTCAGAGACAAGCAATGAAGGTAAGTGGCCTGAAGAAACTTCTCTAAGAGGAAATGTTGAAAAGCCCCTTCCCTACCTGTCTCTGATATGTGCCACAGTCTCCATTTATCTTTTTCCCTTGCCTGCAAGTGATTTTTTTCTCCTTCTGCTTTCCATTATTTTGATTAAGCATTTCTGGGGGCACTGATGTATGAAAGATTATATGTGAAGTGCACTGGACCAGTGTTGCCCCTTCAGTTCCTGCTTTGCCTTAATTGTACTCTTAGCCCTTTGTTTGGGTATCCACTTATTTCATTTGTCAGGATGTTGGAAAGTGGCCTTTTCTTTGAAAATTTTTTTTTGGCTAATTTTAGTTTACATGCACATTGTCCAAGAAGGTGATTAATAATACTGCATTGCCTTCATGGCTTGCTGAAAGGCTTTGAATGAAACTTTTTTTTTGACAAAATAATGAGTCTTTGAGTTTGTGAAACCTTTCCCAGAAGTAGTAGCTTTCTTCAAGTTTGATATTTTTATTAAAAATTCCAAAACAGTGTGTCTGGAAACTGCAAGTTTTCTTTTAATTTGGAAATACTGTTATTCTGATACCTTAAAGAAATTGTAACTTGGCATTTCCGCATCTCTGGTGTCTTCTGAGTAAGATTCCACAGACAGATTTTTGCACCCCATAAAATTAGAAGTCATCACTGACTTTAATCCAAGCCATTTGCAGCGACCTCCAGCTAATGCAGCCATGCAATGACAGGTCTCTAGCAGCTGCTGAATCCTGTGCTGCCACTGTGAATGGATTTCACATGCTGCAAGTGCTGTAGTAACCATCCTCTTCCATCATCTTCACAGTGAATACCCCTTACCTCCAGGGTAGTTTCCAAGTAGCTCTAATGAACTCCTTCAGAGCACTCCAGCACTACTCAATTCCTCTTTAGGTGTATTGTTTAGAGGATATGAAGAACTTTAAGGATTCACTATGTTTTAAGTCTAAGAAGATAAAAATCATCTAGCCTTGAGCATAATAGACCACAGGACCTCTTCCTGTAACCCTGGCATCAAGAGCCATAGTCTGTGGCTGAATGACTGTAGGGTCTGTATTCAGTTGTCCATCTGAGATGTCCTGGGGCAGGCAAACACCTGCACAGTGCTGGTGAATATGAGATGGGGTGGGTCAGAGCTCTGCCCGTCTGGAGTAGCAGCCCAAAGCCAGATGTGAAAATGCCGTGTATCTCAAGTGGTATAGGATATTGTGTGTCGTGACTGAAATGGGCTTTGAAGGTGGATTCAGGCTGCACATTAAAGTACTTCTATGGGAGCTGGGCGTCTCTGCTCCCACCACAGCCAGTGGAGAGCAGATCAGTACAGGTGGTGGAAGCTGGAGAGCAATCACGATGTACTGAGCATGTGCTGAGCCCCTTTCTAGGATTCCACTGATTGATCAGATATTCAGTGACTGGAATGGGAATCAAGATACCCACACATAGACATCAATATGTAGCTTTCTTCATCTGTACCTGAATCACCTCCTAAGTGAAGTAAAACTATATCTCTGGGACATTTGATCACGCACCTGTTTGATCTAATGCATGTTTTCTCCTACATTAAAATGCATATGTCCCATTTTCTTTCTTTGGCTGTTTGTATATTTAGCTGGAGGGTAACATTACCCTCTCTGTGGTGAACAACGTATATCACAGTTGGAGAAAAATGTCCACTTCCAAATTGGTTTGTAAACTTTCTGCTCAAAAGCATTCTACATTTGCTCCTGATGAATTATTTTTTCACTGCAATGATAAGTCATTTCACTGTTTCCCACTGCTGAGTGGCCCAAGGTCATGGAGGGTCAGTAATGGAAACAGCAGTCTTGATGCATACATTAATTGACACCTTTTTCCATTAAATCTCAGAGGCTCTGAAAACAGGTTATAAGATTTGGGATCAAACTCAAAAAAGCAGTTACTTCTGGTGTTGTTCCCCCAGTGAGAACCAAAGTAAGAGAATGGAGAATGAGGCTGGTATGTGGTGGGCAGAGCAGGGATCCATATTTATTTACATGTCGCTTAATGTCAGAGTTCAAATCACTCCCTGTCAGTGTTTCACTTTGCCTTTCTATGTAAAGCCAAAGAATGGTGATAGTGAGAAAAACAGTTGCATCATAAATGCTGACCTAGTGTCAGGCACAGTGACAACAGGGCGAAGTTCATTTATTATTTCCCCTAAGGGCTACTTTGATCTTCAGTGGTGTTCATTGCCTAGGATCTTGAGATGACCTCTCCTGGGCCTGGTTTCAGTGCTACCTACCTTCAGCTTCTGATCTGGCCTTAGCTCTTCCTGTGGAAGAGCTAGAGACTGTACGGTTGCCTACAGATTCGCTATTGCCTGTGGGATATTTTGCAGCTGGTTGCTGGCTCAGGGAATGCAAACTATGTCTGATGCTGTGCCCTGAACTCAACCTGCCCTGGGGTTTGTTTCATTCCCACTTGCCTTAGCTCTGGCCTTTTCAGTTCTTTAACACAGAGGCATGGAGGGGATAGGGTGGGCAGATCTGCACACAACTCTTTTAGGCAAGAGGAAAGCCACTCAGGAAAAAATTACTGAAAAATGCAGAGGTCCTTCAGAAGGCATCAAAGCCATGCTGGCTCCAGCGGCTCTCCCTCACACTATAACAAAAGCATACTGAGACCCATGCAACCAGCATGTCCGACAGCAGCCAGCATCAGACTTCAAATTAAGGCCCAAGAACCACTCAGAAGAGGATGATCTGCTCCCCTTGTCCCCATATTCATATAAATGGTCCAAACATTGGAACCTGACAGCAGGTTTTGGTCTTGCATGAGCTAGCAGGAGAAGTTCCTTCATCAACAGCCCATACCCCAAGAGGAGGAATCTGCAGTCAATCCAAAAATATTTTTTTGCCAGCACTGTTTGTCCTCTGCCAGCAGGTGAAGAGTCTCTGTGGCCCTGGCTCCACAGACTCTGTACAAGTTTTGGTCGAGCCTGGTTGGGAAGGTGACCTGCACATCCCTTCTGGTGGAGGGAGGCTGTAATGCTACCCCAGCACAAGTGCCTGTCACAGGCTGGGGTTTGCCTGCCTTGCAAAGTGTCTTTCTACAAACTCCATCAAACCTGGAATGTGACAAATCCAAGCCTGGCCCTGTCCTTGCAGTTTGGCCCAGCACAGTCAACAGCTTCGGGTTGCTCCGAATGGGTGTCAGGTCCCAGGTGTCCCAGGACACATGCTGTTTTGTTTGGATGCATTGTCTCAGCAAAGGTAATGCTAATCCAGATTTCATAGCTTCACCTAGACTTGTCTTTAATACCAGACATGCTTAAGGGTGAAAACAAGTTTATTCTGGCAAAACAAGAGTTTAAATTCCTAATTATGAAGTTTGAAAGAAGATTACAAAAGAGAAAATACAACACAATTCTAGATCAGTCTAAATAAGAGGATTCCTTCTCACCCCTGGTATCTCTCCCCTGAAATCTCCTGGGCGTGTTGCAGCTGTTAGCACGATGGGAGTAAGTGTGCATACGGCAGAGCTGCTTTGGTTTTCGGATGGGGATTGGGAGAGATGTGGGTCTAGATCTGAGGCTGGCTGACAGCAAAAGCTACAGGGGTTATTTTTAAAAAATGGTATTTCGTCTGACAGACTAGCACATTAATGGGAAATGTCAGCAGGAGTACTCGAGAGGCCAGAAGGGTATAACAAGTCAAACTGGTGAAATCCAAGTTTGTACAGTGATGCTGGGAGGGAGGAGGATCAACAAGAGGAACTTGAAGTCACAGCCAACACAGTGACTGATCTGATGCCACAGACAGTGAGAGCCCACAGGTCTGGAGAGGAGGCAGGGAGATCAACAGCTTGTTTGGGACGGGCAGACGGGGGCGACAGAAGCGCTCTGTGGAAGCATAATAGCCCATAGACTTGTTCAAAACCCAACAGAAGTTAAAGACAGGTTTGTGTTTGGATGGAAATAAGAGGAAAATAATGAACCGGTTTGCAGGAACAGAAGTCAGTAAGGGGTTTGTGGATGTCTGAGCAGCTAACAGAAGGAAGAAACTGCTTTGGAGACAAAGGGCAAAAAACCTGGTGCAGAAGGAAGACAGAAGCAACAAGATTATCATTATGGAGCCCTTTAAACAAATACGAAAGTCAGAAATCATTAAGAGAGACAAATCATTAACAAGGAGTGTAAAGCACATGGTGATAATGTCAGAAACCCTTAGACCAAGCTGAGATATGGTTAGCAAGAGGCAAGTGGTCTTCTTCCTTGCTTAGCATGATACCATATCTGGAGAGAAGATAATTTTGGTAGGCTTCAGTATTCAGTGCTTGCTTGGCTTCTGCCTTCATGAAAGTCCTGCTAACATAATTAATTGCAAGAGCAGGCAGAAGGGCAGATCAGAACAGGGAAAGAAGGTTGAGAATATCTAGGAAAATGGATGACTTAGGGCACCCAGATGTTGTGAGGTTTAGCACAGAGTGCAGTTGGAACTAGTTCGCGGCAGTCTCTGAACCAATTCTTTTCAAGCAGTGACAGGGCATGCTTAAGGTCCAAGAGGAATGAAAAACGGCCAAGACAAAAGTACTACCTTTAAAAGCAGGAAGGGAGGACCTTGAGAGCTGCACAGAAGAATAATCTGACTTGTGCAGCAGAAGGGTACAAGAACAAATTATTAAATAATCAGTTTAAAGGTGCCAAGAGGATAATAAGGTGATAAAGAAACATGGACATGGATTTATGAAGAATAAATCTTGTCTAACTACTTTAATGTGTTTCTTCCATTTAGTGGATATGGGAAAAGCAATAAGTAAAATAAATCTTTGGCAAAGCCTTTGAGAGTTTTCTTTGACAGGAACAGCAGTTTGATAACCATTGTCCAGCTCATAGATCTTGTTATGAAGAAGGCAGTGATGAACTGTTTTTCATCTCTCCTTGGGAAAGAAAAATAGAAATCTGATTAATTTGCAATAAAGAGGATTTAGGTTAGATGCTAAGACAAAACATCCTAGCTAAAAAGGTTGTGGAGTACTGGGAGAAGCCACACAGGGAAGCTCTGGAGCCTCCACCATTAGAAGATTCAAGTAACGTCTAATGGGCCTGGTCTGTGAGACTCCTTGGCACAAATGCAAGTGGCATGGTGCCGCATGGTAAGGCCTTGCAGGTGGTATTTCAGGGGTATCCCACTACTGACCTCCATGTTTCTCTGATCCTGTAGTGGCTCTGGTGTAGCTAGGACATACAGCTTGTGTATGCTCTGCAGCTAGTTTGAAGGGAATACAGTCACTTCTCATTCTGATTACAAATGTTTATTGCCTTGTTATTGTCTTTACTGCGCTGCTTCTCTGGTTCCTGAAAGTCTGTCTCCTGGGTGTGCTCTCCTGAGCTGGGTTCTGAGTACTTGATCTAGGTGAACTGTTACGAGGTGTTAAGAGGTGACTGTTGAAGCCTGTGGGTGGGACAACAGGCTGGAGGTGGTCTTCCATACATACCTGGTAATGGACATGGAAAGGTCAGAAAGGCTGGAATACTGCAGGGTCCAACCTCATTCTGGCAGTCACACAAGAGCCATCTCTGCTCAAGGATGAGTCTATGTTAATGATATAGGCAGCCCTGGGAGCAACAGTCAATACAGGTATATCCTCCAGTGTCACGTATGAGCTTATGAACTTCACTTTTGCTCAGGATATCTAAAAGACAGTTACAACAGTTGCTTGGTCAATCTGATAATTTCCATTGATGATATATCTGTTCCTGCTAGCATTGTGCCAAGAACAAACCAAGACCTTGGGCCTCCCTGGGCTGAGTTGTATAGAAACAGAGAACAAGAAGATGTACCCCAGAAGCTCTGGAGTGGCCTCGTGGCTTGGCTGTGCTCCTCTCTGCTGGGAGATCAAATGTGGAGATGCCAGACCACACTGGGTAAGCATATTGCTGTGGAGGTCTGTGTAGGCATGAATAGAGAAGGAAACCAAGGGTCAGGCTCCTCCTTCCTCATTTCCCATGTTCCCATGCACAAGTGCAGCATGCTCCCATAGTCTTAGCACTACTGTTCACCTTCACACTGAAGTAATTTCAGCTAGCAAACCACAGTCTGTGAGAAATGAACCTCCTGTGACCGTACAGAGTACTCTTCCAATGACAGTGTTACTTCTGTGTAGATGTATGTGTTCAGGAGCAATATCTGATCAGAGCAACTGAGGGGACCTGTTGTTTCAGCTCCTGGGAGCTTGTCCTGAGTTATCCCTACAGGGAGCCTGACACTTTGGAAAGACTCCCAGTGAGGCTGTTTAGGTCCTGGGGAGTCTTGCACTGTATGACTCAGATCACCCCACTGTCACCCATCACCAAACTGTAAATGAGGCCAAAATCTCCTTTCTGAGCAAAGGGGAGGGCAGGCAGGAGACTTCATGGGCAGGCAGTTTGCAGGCATAGACATGTTCTACCTGGCAGATGAGTTACCATCCACACTGCTCTGCGCAACCTCCCCAGCCATTGTAAAGCCCTCCCATGGGGACTGCCAGGCACAGGCTGCGTGCTTGAACACAGCAGACTTCGCCAGGCATAAATATTGCCACTTGCCTCCACATTTAATTTTTCCCAGAGCAGAAAACAGGCCATTTAAGTAGTCTGCATTTTTAAATGTGAAATGGGTGGTATGAAGCTGAACTGTTTGGATAATAATTCTTGTAAGATCTGTATGAAAATATTCTGACTGACTCAGCTGTCACCATCTGGGAGTTTGCAGGTACTGAATACAACTGTCATAGACTCTAAGCCCAGCTCTCACCACCATGTATTGAACTGTCTAGCAAAAGAGATTCATTCTCTGCGTGCTGCATATTTAAATACCTAATGGCAGTAATATCCTTGGAGGCCAGCCATTTCAAGCTAATCCCAAAGAGTTTTGTTGCAGAGGATGTGCACCCGGTGCCCTCTCTCCCTGGGAGACTTTATTGTCTTGCATGTTTGTTGCTTTCCTTTGAACCAAAGCTTGAAGGTTGCAGGTTCTGTTTCAGTCCTGAAAGGCATGTGTGCTGTGCCTGTATTTTCCTATGCTACCAATATGGCCTAGTGAAAGATGGGATTTCTCTCCCCCCACTTTGTCTTTTTTTTAGACAAAGAGAGAAGCTGTCTTCCACAAATGCCAACCTTTGTATTAAACACTACGTATGTGCCTCAGTCCAGCCCTTACTGTTGGACTCACATTTAAAGGTCACCTGGTCATATCTTTATTAAAGAGCTTTGCAGATGTCTGGGCATGGCCAAAGAAGATGTAAGCTGGGTATTTGCCCATTGACAAAAACTCTTTGTCAAATATAACCACAGTGGTTGTATGTCTGTGCTGATCAGTATCCAGCCTGGTCCCAGCAAGAAATTTGTCCTTTAGGCAAACTGAAGTGAACTGCTTGCTCAGAGAGTGATTTTTCATGATTGTTTTTACAAAGTCTTGGTTGTAGCTGTGAAAGGAGAGCTTAGACAAGCAATTACAGAGGGAGCATACACTACGGAGCTGAAAGTGTCTTCCTAATCCTGGAAATAGAGCCAAGCTTTCTTCTAAAGGACTCTAAGGAGATCCCACTTACCTCCTGATTTATCCATGCCTTGTCTTCCTCTAGTTATCTTCTTTTTATTTTGTTTCAGCAAGGCTGCAACACTTAATTAATTTCATCTATGTTTAAACTGTTACAGGGATGCCAAGAAAAGAGTGGGAATAGATGTCACTTGGGTTTCTGTGTTGAAATATTCTTGTTCCGTGTGTTTCCAGTATACCAATAGAATGAATTTCTAGCATCTTCCTGAAGACATCTAGAGGCCCTACACAATTATATAATATTTTACATGAATGTTTTATAAAAGGCTGTTTAATCACCATCTCTCACCCATGACACAGGAGACATGGTGCTTGGCTGAAATTCCACCAGTAGAGACTAAGCTGACCACTCTGGACTCAAGCTTTGGGCAAAAATGTGGTCTCTTTACTCTCAACTGCAGGCCTGGGGGCACAATCATCTTCATCCCTGCTCCGGCTCAGCCCTACTCTGGGAACTATAAAACAGAGCATGTCCAGGGAAAGATGCGGGGTTTGCAAACATGCATTTCCAGTCTGAGGGCAGGAGGGATCTCTAATGAGACAGGAGAACCCTAAGTAAAGGAATCTACTTCTTTGACCCTAAACTCTTTCAGGCACACCTCAGTCCCCACTCACTGCAGAGCAGTTCCAGCACAGCTGGTTGCAATGAACTTCCCTTGCCACTGGGACAGCAGCCGGGAAGGCGACAGGGCTGGATGTGTGCAGCTGCGCTGAGCAGGTGTCCTCTTTTCTTTCCTACGTGACACCTGGTCTGCTCTTTTCCATCAGATCCTCTGTGCGCACATACGACATCCTTAAAAACCTTGAAGTGTACAAGCTATTTCCCCGGTTGGCAGCAAACACAAAGAATTGTTCGCTCTATCTATTGGCTGCTCAAAACCAGGAAATGTTCTTTCCTTAGCGCTGCTTTCTAGTAGGGGTAATTTGTACCCAGCGCTGTGCCTGTCCTCCTTGTGAAGGTGAATTTTTGTCATGGCACATGCTGTCTCATTTGCATGAAGTATACAGCATGTCTCAAAGTAACTGATGTAAACAGAAAGGGTAAGTAGAGTGTGGAGATCAGTCGGGTGTTTTATCTCAGCTGCTGGAAAAAACTGAGATCAGTCACTGCAAAAAACAAGCAGTGAGTTGGTTATAATTTTTTAAAGTTCCTGTGTCAGAAAACATTCCTCAGTTTGGAGCTTTATCTTCAGTGAAAAGGCACAAGGAACACTGTCTGGAGTCTCTTAACTTTCTTTTACTGCTGGCTTTTGCCTTCCACCTTTAGACACGTCTGCACGTATGGATTAGTATTTTCTCTTTGATCACATGCAGCTGTATGCGTGCGCCTGACTCTCGTAACGCAGAAGATTTGAAAAGGAGCACTTGCGGGGATAGTGCTGCTTTGGAAGTCAGTCAAGGGGGGCATTTCATCAACAGGCAATAGCTTTTCTGGAAGCAGTAGGAGAGGAATCAATGCATAAAGTTTCTTGTTTTCTTAATCATGCTCCTATTCTATCTTTCCTGGGAGATTTATGAGCCTCCGAATGTTGGACAAACACCAACAATAGTTACACATTTTTAGCTTCTGAATGCTTTGCTTTGCCTGGCTTCATATGGAAAGACAAGTCCGGACAAGGTGGTCCTCCAGAAAATGGTTTACTGGGACAGCATTCTGGCCTGCAGCCATGGCACCTTGGGCAGTGATCTTATCAGACCTCCTAAACAGAGCAGGGTTGGGCCTGTTTGTTACTTCAGTGGAAGACCTCCGAGGAGAACCTGGGTGTTGCAAGACGTGGTGGTATCGATTGTTCTATGGGTGATGCTTTCCCTGGAGAGGAATGAACCTCTACTGCAGGCTACTGTGCTGCTGAAATGGCACCACTTCAGGGAGATGCAAAACCCAGCTGAACTGAGCATGAAAAACAGAAGGAACAAACAAAACCAGATCTGTATTCTCAGTGGTGTTCAAGGAAGTTAGGGAGGAACTGGCCATTCATTTCCAAGGAGATGTGGGGAGCTAAATACTGCAGATTCCTTTGGAAATCCCAATCCTGCTGCGTGTCTTTGAAGTGCACAGTTGATTTGGCAGACATATCAGCAAGGGTTTTCTTGTGTCTTATTTTAGCCAGCTTTGATATGTGGGTTGAACTTTACCTTGACTTACAGTCCTCTGGAAGTGCTCTCATTCCATTTTCTATTGAGTACTGACTTGCCTGGCGGGTTTGATGTGATTTCAGATAACCTTCTGCTAAAAACAACCACACCCATCATGATGACACTTTTGGCCTTGACATGACTGTACCTTTGGACTTGATTAAAGTGCCTAAACATGGACTTCTAGTGACCTTTAGGGTATCTGAGACATCTGCATAGGGTGGCAGATATGACAGGTCTACAGAAGACCTGTTCTCCTCTTAGCTGGGAACTGGTGGATGGGTGGGCTGCCCCTACCCTCTTGAGTGGGGCTAGATTCCTGAGTGTAGGTTACTGGGCTGAACTGCCTGTGTCCATAGTTTTTAGGGCCAGAGTGGACTAGCATGTCTTCAGGATGAGATTCAACTCTTAGTTAAGGCAACTAAATGTAGGTGTCTGCATCTAAGGTGCTATAGCTCAGCTAAGGGTCTAAGGTCTGATTACAGCCAATGGGGAGCTAGTAAGTAAGTCAGTTGAGTCCCAAGTGATGCAGTCCACCCTCAATAGACACCAGGTGATCAGCTGAATTGCTCTTTAGGCTCCATTGACTAAGGGCTCAACTCATTTGCTTACATGTAAGTGGCCAGCGACATTTCAAATTACCTGTTTATCCCATCCAGTCTCCATCTCTCACTGTAGAAAAGCAGAGTTACCCAAGGCACTCATGACATATTTGCCCCTTGTGGATGGTTGGAATACCTTTAGATGTCTCATATTACAGTTGATGTCTATGTAGAGGAAAGTGAAGAGCACTCCACATGTCCATTGACTTTGATGTAAGCTTAGAGCTATAGTGCACATGGATTCACTGGATTTTAGGTGTCTTAATTGCAGACTGCATCCTGCCCCTTTCTGGCCTTCTGAATCATCCAGGACAGACAATTTTCCTGGTGAATACTGCATGAGATTTTACAACTTTTGGTGTAAGAAAAGGTGTCATTCACAAAAGGCCGTTCTATTGCTACAACAAAACCTATTATTCTGTATAGACCATGCCCTGGATGAAATGGTAGATGAAGAAACTAGAAGGAAACAAAGCTTTTTAGAATGATGCCTGATGTAAATGGTCCTATAAGACAGAGATGCTGTGACTGTTTTTTCTTGCTCTTTTTTTCCTATTTTGAATGTAAAGATTTTGGGGCAGGGGCTTTTCTTGCCATGTGCATGCACAAATTTCATTAGCTTGAGATGGCCTCAATTGTTATGTTGCACAACTACCAAATACTAATCTGCTGTGTGTTTTCCAGCTCACTACATAAAAGACTCATTGTTGGTTCTTTCTGCCACTTCCCTTAGGAGACTATTGCATATTCTGTTTGCTCTCATTTGATGTATAATTCTGGCTGATTATTCTTGATGGTGTTGCGTGACTAATTACCAGTATCATAACTTGTTTTCTAGCATCATAACATTTTTTCTATTTGTGTCTTTGCATCCGATAACAAGCCATTATTACCCTAAGAAATGATACTGTCATTAGACTATGATGTAGTGGGACAGTGAAGAAGTTTTTGCTAGCTGGTGGTAACATTAGATTTATGGTTTTTTACAAAGCACTTAGCCTAAAGCCCACTGTTGTTAACTAGCATCTTTCCTTTGGCTTCAATGAGCTTTGCACTGGGCATAAATTCAAGACCATAAAGAATATTTAGGGATGCAAGTCCTCTTGATTTCAGTGGAACTTATTTACAGACCTGGCCCTAGCCTCTTAAACACAAGTTACAGGGAAAGAAACAGCACACAGAAAAATATAGAAAATTTTAAGACTTCTCTTCAGTGTCCTGTCACTGGGCTCCCTCGTCTTCATTCTGTACTTGGGAATTATCTATTTGGGTTTTTTTCCTAAGTTTCTTGCAGCATCCTTCTGAAAACTGGGATAGTCAGGAAAAGAGGTGGAACTGAATCTTAAAGTAGCATCTGTCATACAGACGACATGCTTTTTTACAACCTGTTATCTTTAGCCTGAACGCTTTGTGTTTATCTTCTTCTGCAGATGATAGGGTTTCATTCTGTAAATCCCATCAGAAATCAATGCATGTGGTGAGAGTAACCAGACTGGGGTAAAGGAATTTTCTTGAAGGGGAATTTGCTGAAAGTGCTTGTACAGTGGATCTGGAATTATTTTCTAATTTAGAATGTATTCAACTAATAAGTTTGACAAAATAATTATGAGGCATTGAAAAAATATAATAGATTAACAAATGGGTTATGGTACTAAGCTAATCAGTAACAATGTTTTACTGGTGCCAGCCATCTCAAGCCACTGGTCCTCAACCTCATCAATATTTTAGGGGTGGATTAGTAGACCTAGAGTCTAAAGTGACTATTTCTGGATCACCAAATGAAATAATAGAAAAAGTATTCCTAGAAACTCACATCCAGCTCATCATACTGAGTCTTTCCAGCTTGTGCTGTTCACTTCTTTTCAGAGCCTGCTAGATGTTCCTGTGTCCATTATGAGAAGAAATTGATAATGTATGGCAAAGTATAATTTTGGGACAAGTCTGTTTATTGCAAGGAAGAAGAATACCTTCCTAGAAGGTATTTGGAACAAATGCTGTCTATGCCCGCCTTTCCAGTGAACTTCTGTTATCAAAGAGTTCCCTTGCTTCCCCTTCTATTCAAGGGCATCTTTCAGAATACACCTCTTTTCTGTTTACTTTTCTGCTGGTTTTTGAGCTTTGTCTTTGTGACTAGGCAAATAATTTCCTAGACCTTGCATTTGCCAACATCTTGCAGAAATGCTTAACGCTGCTCGGGTATCACCTTGCAGTCAGTTGTTTTGGATTACTTTCTCTCCATCTCCTTGGATTGATCCCCATGAGAGGAGGTATTGATGAGACCACCGATTTAACTTGATTTTTGATCAATGATAACAGAGTCATCTTCTGGCCCAATAGGGTGTAAATATGAAAATAAATAAGTTAATTTTCTGTGGAGTCTAAGCTATGATCACTATTGCTCAAGCCTCTTCCATCAGGACTCCTGCTTAGAGTCATTGAGGTAATGCTAGACCTTAAAGACAGGTAAGAAATATCCTCTGGAAGTTCAGAAGCAGTGATAGTAAGAGACTCTAGGCTGAGAGGGTATTCTTTATGCCTTTGTATCAAGACAGATATGAACATCTTTTGTGTTGTCCTTAAAATAACCCTTTATCATGAAGATGTAGCTAGAGTAATCATCATGAAAAATGGGGCCACCCTGGACAGAAATGTGCATTGTATCCTGCGTATCTTGAAGGGATATTTATCTGCTTTATTGCAAGGTCACAGGAAAGTTCAGAACATTTTCCTTATAAAGCAGAAAGCTTTGGTGAAAGCAATTTGATGATCTTCGTGTAAGTCTCAGCAGACCCCCGTTGTGTAACTTGTGTGGCCACTCTCCTTTCTTACAAACATTTCCAGAAGGGAAATGAATTACCTAGAAGGGAAGCCCTTTCTTGGTCCAGAATGTTCTGGCTGGGTGTGGAGAGTTGTATAAACCCACTTCTAAGAGTGGATCCTGAACACTTGGTCATCTGGCTATAAGCTCTTGGGAAGATATGGTCTACGTCAAAGAATGATGTAAACACTGTAGAAGCACCACCTGGCTTTCATCATCTCTATGGTCTTTTTATTGCAGGTGTCCTCCTTTACTGATGCCCACAGCAGTTGTCTCCAGGCTTTTTAAGATATTGCATGAAGAATTAGATTTCAATACAACTCCTAATAAACAAATGAGTATGACCTGTGAATGGGATAGCCTTTTTTTTTTTCTAAACACATCTTAAGAATTTGGCATTTTCCAAAGCTGAGAACACTATTTACAGAGCCCTTTGAGCTGTGTTCTTTAACTCATTCTTGGCTTTTTTTTCACTGGAAAAGAAGTTCCCTACTGTTGTCCCAAGAGTTGTTGAATCCTTTTAGAGCAGACACAGAGAGTGCTACAGGGCAGCTATAGAGATGCTGACTGTAAACACAGAATGAACATCTGATGGAGACCAAATTGTGACAATGATGTCACTGGTGTGGAAAAGGAGTCAGAAAAAGGTGGATGGAAAGTGTTCAGGGATGTTCTGTTTGGGACCATCTCATAATGTTACAGAATTTTTTAATAGTGAGGCAGAAGGGGGTGGTGCACTGTGTGTCCAATGAGTACTGTTTAACTGAAAAGGAAAGTCTCCTATCTTATCTGGGATTAGACTAAGGAATTTACATATCCCCAGGCTAAGGAGTGCATTCCCACCCTGCTACCTTGCTCTGTTAGTGGTGTTATAATAGAGTTTCATTTTGCTGGCATCCAGACATGGAGGGTTTTCTGTGGGAGCACAAGGCACAAGAGGTAAATGTTTTGCAGCAATGGTTTGAGTGTTCTAGTCCTGCTTGTTCTGAGGGCAGTCAACTCCAGAGAGCCTGACTGAGCAGGTGGGGGTCAGGTTTGCACATGACCGGAAAGATCCTCAGCAGAAGGTCTGGTACGGAAGGGTTGAGCCAAATGTTGGGCCAGCCTACAGGGGATCCTCAGCCTTAGAATCATAGAATCGTTTAGTTTGGAAAAGACCTTTAAGATCATCAAGTCCAACAGTTAACCTAACCCTGCCATCCCACCACTAAACTCTGTCCCTAAGCACCTCATCTGCCCTGCTTTTAAATCCCTCCAGGGATGGGGACTCGACCCCTTCCCTGGGCAGCCCCTTCCAGAGCTTGACAACCCTTTAATTGAAAAAATTTTTCCTAATGTCCAACCTAAACCTGCCCTGGTGCAACTTCAAACCATTTCCCCTTGTCCTATTGCCCTCTACCAGGGAGCAGAGAGCAGCACCCACCTCACTACAGCCTCCTGTCAGGCAGTTGTAGAGGGCGATAAGGTCTCCCCTCAGCCTCCTCCAGACTAAACAATCCCAGGTCCCCCAGCTGCTCCTCATAAGACTTGGGCTCCAGACCCCTCACCAGCTTTGTGCTCTCCTCTGGACACGTTCCAGCAATGCAACGTCTTTCTTGTAGTGAGGGGCCCAACCCTGACCCCAGCATTCGAGGGGCAGGCAGCTTTCCAGCCCCTCTGCCCCATGCCTGGAGCACTGCCTGGGGTTGTGGTGACCCCAGGGCAGGACCCGGCCCTTGGCCTTGTTGAACCTCATACAGATGGCCTTGGGCCATGGATCCAGCCTGGCCAGGTCCCTCTGTAGAGCCCCCCTCCCCTTGAGCAGATTGACACTCCCACCTAGTTTGGTGTCATCTGCAAACTTACTGAGGATGCACTCGATCCCCTCGTCCAGGTCATTGATAAAGATATTAATCAAGACTGGTCCCAGAACTGAGCCCTGGGGAACACCACTTGTGACCAGCCGCCAACTGGATTTAACTCCATTGACTACAACTCTCCGGGCTTGGCCATCCAGCCAGTTTTTTACCGAGTGAAGAGTGTACCTGTCCAAGCCATGAGCTGCCAGCTTCTCTAGGAGAATGCTGTGGGAGACTGTGTCAAAGGCTTTGCTGAAGTCCAGGTAGGCAACATCTACAGCCTTTCCCTCATCCACCAGGCTGGTCACCTGGCCATAGAAGGAGATCAGGTTGGTCAGGCAGGACCTGCCTTTCATGAATCCATGCTGGCTGGGCCTTCCTGCAGGTCTTGTCCTTCCCAAGCACCTGACTGTTCCAGACAGCTAGGCGATGTCTCCACTGAGTGTCACTGGGGTTAAGGATGGAGGGGGAAGGTGCTCACTGTGAATGGGGCAGCTGTCCACTTTTTGTGTATGGTGCCCCACTGTCACAGATGAGTGGTCACAGTGAGCATCCAGACGTCTTTCTCCTTGGTTCTTCTTGCCTTCTCCCATTCCCTTTCACCTGGAGGAGGCAGTTAATAAAGTAGGGATCTCTCCTATGGGACAGGAAATTTTAGGAGCTTTACCACAGCTGGGGCACGGCACAGGGAGCTCAGTGTCAGGGATGCCCTGGAATCTTACTCCTTTTATTTCCTTTCTTGAGGGACTGTCAACATATAAAAAGTAAAAATGCTGCCAGGCTTGGGATAGTTTCTTTTCTGGGCTTTCCTTCTGCTAAGGCTTTGAACTAGCTAGCTGGGAAAGGAGTGTGTGGGTAAAGAGGTGATAATTAGCGGAGGTAGGCAGGCAGTGACAAAGCTGAATGGATGGATGCATTTGCAGGATGTAGAAGGCAAACAAAACATTAGGGATTTGCAGCTTCACAAGATCAAAAATATGCTGATAGGAAAGTTGGTTAGTACTTCTAAAAAGCCATGGTTAGGAAATTAATGAATTACTGAAGGTTTAACTGGGTCAGTGGGGGGAAGTAGGCCTGATAAGGAACTCCTCATGCAAGAGTGTTTTGATGTTTGGAAACATCTGTTTATTTTCATCAGCAATAAATAAGATAACTTCAGGCTGTATTGTAAAGCAGGTTAAAACAGTTTAGTAAACATAGTTCTTTATATGCATGAACATACTTCCATAGAAGCATACATATGGTAACACATATATTAGCATATACTTTCATTCAGGAGATTTTTCAATCATGATTACAGTCTTTCTCATTAGAGAGGTCTTTTATTACTGAAAGCCAAATTTTCCAGACAAATCACTGTAATTATACCTGTGAGATAAAATAGCGGGTTTTGGCCAAAGCAGGTCCCTCGACCTCTGTCTCACTGCTTTGAGGGAGTCCAGCCAATTTCCTAAGGCAGCCAGAAGGCTTTTTAGGAATTGGATAGGAAACAAAATTACCCATCTCTGAGGGCTGGAGAGACCCCGTTCAGGTAGAAAATCCCAGGACCAGCATAGATGCAGCTCCGTGTTGCAGCTCTGCACGGGAGGGAGGAGCGAGCCAAAGCTGCAGTGAGGATGCCCTGTGCAGGGACAGCAAGTGGAGTGGGGAGAAGATTGCACAACCCACCCAGGAGCACACCACCACCACCACCTGTGGTTGTACCTAGGCAGAGTGTATATGGAGAAACAGAGAAATTAATGTTCATGTGGTCAAGTCCCTTCAATCCATAGGGACAATGAGGGAGGTAAAGTTCTTTGTGGGAACCACCCACAGTGTCAGAGCCACATGGCCAGGGGAGACTAAATCCCATGGACCAGGCTCAGCTGTGTGCTGCAAGCTGCGCTTTTCTCATAGTTAGCACTGCTGAATCCTAGTCAGACAGCATGTACTTGTTGGATGATCCCACCTCCTCACCCTGCAAGAGTCCCACTGGAACTTCCAGATAGGTTAGTCCTGGTGCCCACTACCTCCATCAGTATCTCTTGTCTCCCCTAGGATTACTTGTTGCCATTTTCTCCCAAGGGCAAAGGACCCTGAGAAAAAGCAGGGAGGTGTAGAGGGGCTTGGACACAGGAGCTCTGGGCAGGGGGTGTGGTAAGGTGGAGCAGGGAAATTGCCTGCTCCCATTTGTTTCCCCTGTGATATGGGGAACCAGGTCCCCAGCAAGATTCCCCTCATGCAAATCAACAGTTTGCAGTGAAGAAATCAGAATGTGAGCAAGTCATCTAGGGACCTCAAGCCATGAAAGAGAAAAGTTTCTCCAGATCCCCTTCCTCTCCTTCCCCCAGCCCCTACCCCAACTCCAGGTCTCACAGGATCGTGTGGGGTCCAGTCTCCAGGGCTGGAGAAAGACCCTTTGTCCCTGAGCATCACGAGCAGAGCCATGGCCCAGACACCCCTTCCTTATGGCCAGGGTGGTGGGAGCTATGCATCATCCCCAGGAACAGCCCTATCTGCAGCCTAATTCAGGAAGCCCTCCCCCTCTTTCCTGGGATGCAGCCCCCTGGTCTCCCAGAGCTTCCTTCCCCGATGGGAGGAACACCCCGGGAGGGGTGGCTGCCACAACCCCTTGCATGGGGAACCTGGCAGGGCTCCTTTTCAGCTCTGGGAGTCCAAACACTCCCCCAAGCACCCCCTACCACTGCCAACAGCCTGGTGCTTTGGGGTTTCTGTTCTGATTTCACAGACTTGTTGCACACAGGGGTCTCTGGGAATCCCAGCCAGCTCCGGAGAAGCCAGGGGATGTGTTCAAATGCTTCAAATGCTTTTAACCATTCATACTTGATGGTCTTAAGGGTCCTTTTCCATCTAAATGATTCTCTGATTCTATCATTCTCTTTGCACAAGGTGTTGGGTTAAACATCAGTGACAATTTCCAGCTGCAGAGCTACTTGGGCTCTGCTAATCATTCTGCACTGTTAAGATTGCCTTCCTGGGACAGGACTATGCAAGATGAACATGCAACATGGGCCTCTGCTGCAGGGAGTGTGACTGCCACTCATGCCTCCAGCAATATAACAGGGTAGGTGACTGGGAAGCTGCTTTCTAGCAGAAGACCAGAGTGCAGAGCCTGACCATGTGAAGGACTGTGCAATTACAATCAGAGGAGTAATTGATCATGGATGTTGGGGCAAAGACAGGGATCTTTGCAGGATAAGAAAACAGAAGGTAAATAAGAATAAAAGCGGATATATAGGAAATCAGTCCACTAAAATCTTGGTGAGAAATTTGGTGATGCTGTTGTGCAGGCAGCCAAGTGCTTTAGCATATCCCTAATCTTTCAGCCTTTGCAGAGCATTGGGTGGAGAAGGGCTGCGAGTTTTCCAGATGGCAGAAATGCCCAGGGGTACAAACCCACATCCAGAACAGGGAAATCTTACAAACAGGAAGCTTAGGAAAAAGGCACGGAGAAGTCCGCATGGATCCAAACAGAGGGTCAGGTCCTCAACTACACTGTGGAGAGGGTTCAGGGTGCAGATGAGACTGGAGGATACATCCTCAATCTGGCCTGGAGAAGGAGGGCGTGGATTCCCACAGTGGCAGACTAACTTCTCAGACAAAGGCAACGGGCCACAACAGCTAAAGGAACATATTTATTATCAGTAAGACTCTCCCATGTGGTAAACCCCTTCTTTGCTCATTGGTATCCAAGACCCAAGTAAAAAGGTCAGTGCACTGTGCCAAGGAGCACTCCAGCGCTTCATCGCTCATCATCTGGAGCTCTGATGCTGCAGAAGGGACAATACCCCTGAGCTCGGGATTTTTGACCAGCTGTCTCCTACCAATGGTACCCCCACCTCTTCCACACATCCTTCCCTGGACCTCCTCCCCAACCCCAGGCACAGCATGGTGCCCCATCCAGAGGATTCTTCACCACCTGATCGAGCTCTCCTGCCTCACCTGCCTCTCCTCAGGGCTGAGCCACCACTGAGCCACCTCTGCTGTCAAAGCAATGTCAGGAGGAGCTGGCTGATCCCTCCAAAAGTCAATAGTGCAGCATCAACTGTCATGTCCCAGTCTTTTCTCATGCACTTGAATTGCGGGTCCTCTAGGGGAGGCCTGGATCTGTTACCTTAACCATTCTACTCTCTGACCAAACCTGCTCTTCCCATCATTGCAGGATTGCTCATGGGTGTAGCTGGGGCCAGCTATGGCCAGTACATTGGCAACTATATGATGGACCTGGCTGTTTTCATGGAAGAAAGTATGTCTCTGGGTGAGCAGGGAGGGTGGAGGGAGACATCTTCTGCACAGTGGGGATGGGTTTACCATTGATAGGTTCCCAGCAGGGTGTGTTATGTGGATGAGGTGAAGGGAAGTCACACTTTTGGATGTCTGTATGGACGACATGGTTTGGGAACAGAGAAGAAGAGCTTTCTTCTGGCCTGAGTCCCAGGCCAGCAGTCAGGCTGTGGGGCTGATGCTAGGCTCCTGCTGCCCTTGTCAGGTTTGTCAGAAGGAACTGCATCAACAGGGAAGTCCTGGTGGGTTTGGATGTCTGTGTTCACCTTCTGCCTTTCTCTGGGTTTGTTGTTGGATAAAATCATATATATGATGCCTATGATGCTTATTCCTTTTTTTTTTTTTTTGCCTTTATTTATGTTTCCTGATGGAGGAAAACAGGAAAATTTCCAGTTCAGGTGAACTGTACCAATTATTTCTTTCTCTTTTCCTAGATGGAGTCTAGGTGAAGAACAGCACTAGTTTAAATAAGAGCTCAAATGAAGTGCAAAACCCAGAAACCGAAGGGGGATCAGCCCTAACTAGAGACAGAGAAAATAGGAAGCAAAATCCTCAGGGGAAGAAATGTTTTTTAACTGGATCTCTCAATAAGCCCTTTCACCCTCTGTGGCTGTGAGGGCTTTGGTAGACCTCAATGGCCTTAAGCAGCCTCTGCTGGGGCCTCCAGCCCCTACCCATGTGCCCCATCTGAGCTCAGCCCTGAGCCTTCAGACCATGCCAGAGCTACACTGGAGGAGTGATGATCTCCAGGTCAGCCACAGCCATGCCCCTGCCTCACCATGGACCCTGTGGACCCCAATCCTGTCCTGCAGGCTAACTTCCCAGTTTGACCTGGGACCTCTCTCGTCACCAGGATCTTTTCTGGTGATCTGGACTCTTGGTTGAACCTGGCCATGATCTCTGTGCCTCTGAAGCTTCTGACAGCATCTCCTGGCAGAAACAAACAAGGTTGGGGAGCTAGGTCATTAATTGCAGGGCAGATGTGACGTGATGATTTAAATATCTAGTCTCTTGGAGTCTGCAGGGCAGTTGGATGCCCCAGAGAAAGCCACAGAGCTTCAGCAAAAGACACTGGTCCACTTCACTGATAAAGATGGGATGGAGGAGATGGCCATTTGAGGCTGGGAAGAGGAAAGGGACGCAGGGAGAGAGTCTAGAATTCAGATCTGGCCATGCTGAAGGCACGGCGTCTGCAGAGCCAAGCTCTGCTGCTCTGCACATGCTTGAATTCCCCAGAGGAATGTGTTTGCTTGGTGCCTGTTAAAGCAGAGGAAAACAGCAGATTTATATGTGAACCAAGCAAAACCAGAAGCTGAAGTTCCCTGTACCACCAGTCATGGGGAGAGGTGGGTTAGTCCATGGGTATTCATAGTGTCAAAGTCAATTACCTACAAAACCAGTGAGTAGTTGGTATGAATACCCTGGATACCCCACTAAGAAAAAACAGAGGAGCTTGTTCCTGCATCACTTGTTCACTCCAGAAATTCCCCAGTGTTCTTCTCAGCTTGCAATTGTAGCAGCTCCAGCCCACGATCTTACCTCTGCTCCATGCCAGTGCATTAACTGAACTAGGGGAGATTCCAGGCTTTGCAGAGACAATCATTAATATGTACAAATGTGGACACTTCCCCTAGTTTTTCTGCAGACTGAAGAGTTGTCAAGCTCTGGAATCTTTCTGACTGCACTTCTCAGGATACACCTGGCCTCTTGTTTTCCTGTGTTAGATAACCAAGAAAAATCACTTGTGGTTTTTGAAGAGTTCTGCCTGAAGTCTGGGGTGAGTTTGGAATTTAAATCCACAGCAAAATGAGGAAGAGGGTTTTGGAAGAGGTGAATCTACATTAACAGAAGTTGTGGACACAATCTTGAGTGTGTCATTTCTAATTTAGGTGGAGGACTGGTGAGCTCCCATCTGTTTTTTATGGCTGTTGCATGGCTGGTTGTAAGCTTATCTGAAGTTCTGCACGTTTATATTTTTACTTACTAATTGACTTCAGCACTGATGGTTAAATCTCAGCCCTTTTTTTACCTTTATGCATTTCACTGACACTGTCTCCTGGAAATCTTTTCCATTTAATTTCCTCTGCAAGAAGGGGGATCAGTTAGCACAGCCCTTGTTCTTGCAGGCACTCTTGAGGGTAAAAGAGATAGATACTTGCTAGTAGACCCCAATGTGACAGTAGGTCATGGACTAGGGGATCTTAGAAGAAGGGCACATAACCCTTCAGGTTATACTGTCAGTGCTGTCTCAGTGTAAATGGGGAGGGAGCTGTAGGTGTAGGTTGTCATGTACAGGTAGAAAGCCAAAAGTCACTCCAAGCGTGGAAGAGTGCATGTGATGGGAGTGTAGATTGGGAATGGAACACGTAAGCACCTGCTTGCACCAGCAGGTAGCACACCTCCGGATCACGCCAGCTCTTACGGAGGTGGGAACTGATGGCTGTGCTGCCCTGCACTCCCTGACCCTCTGCATTTTCCTGCTGGCTTGCAGCAGCCGAGTACATGACATGTGTTTGGGTGAGTTTTCTAGCTCAATGCTTTGCAGTCCACGCTTCGCTGCAGCCATTGTAGGTCTGTTTGCATGTTGCCTTAATAGCTTCTTCCCAGGGTCTGGGCTAGGGTGTGGGAGAGCTGCCCTGTGCTCACTTACCAGTGTGTGTTGTGGGTTGCTGAGTACATTTCAAGGTGTATGGGGCTGTTCTTTTCTCCAGCTTGCTTTCCTTGCAAACCGAACTTCATCTTTCAGCACTATTAGCCTTGTGCCTTAGAGCAAAAGGAAAATGACAGCTATCACCAGCACACTCCTTGGCAGGGTGTGAAGGCCAACATCATCAGTGCCAGGAAGTTTAAGGAACACACGTATTTCCCTGGACATGACATTCAGGTTCTGAAGGGGAAAGAGGGAGCCTGCTCCTGCCCCTTCCACACTGACAGAACATCTTGTTCCTCCTCTTTCTCCATTTTACACAAAAGTAAGTTGAGGACTGAGAAGTTTTGCCCAGTGTCACCCCTCTGGTGCAGTAGACATGGGCTGAGGAACTTTCTTTCCCAGGCCTCGTGCCCTGGACTCTAATGGTTAATGCTCTGCAGTGCTTTCAAAGGTTTCCTTTATTTCCTGCCTGACAGACATGGGGGAGGAACTTGGTCTGCCAGTGAAGGAGAAAGATGTTTTCCTTACAGTGCTCCAATCCAGTTCCATCCACGCCCTCTGCTCAGAAGGACAATTGTTTCCAAGAGCAGTATAAAAACACACCATTCACATGAAAGTAAGGAAAATAAGGAAAACTGTTTTCCCATTTCTCTCCACCAGCAGAAGTCAGTGAATAAACTGCTGGTTTGTGCTCCAGAAGAGAAGCCTGCAGCACGGCTTGGCATCAGGAGCGATTTCCACTGGAGGGGTCATTTTTTAGTGTCACTGTAGAGTGTTTTGGCCAGCACAACATGCCCATTGCCACAGCACTAAGCTCAGGAGAACTGTCCCTCGAGGCAGGTGAAAAGAAGGCTTAATTCTCCATAGCTTTCCTCCAGCATGTCAGGAAGAAGGTCGGAGTAGATGGGTCTCCTGGCTGTCTGCCTGTCACCTTTGGCTTCCCCAGAGCTGAGACAACAGGAGGTCACGTACAGGCAGTCACAGCACTCAGCCAAAACTAACAAGTAGCCCACCTTTCTCCTGCTTCTTTCAAACTGCAGCCTCTGACGTAAGTGCCACATTTCTTGTCCATAGCTTGCAAACCTGTTATGATTTTCCTCGTGGCAGAGGGCAGCCTGCTGTCCACTGTGCATTTCCTTTCCTAAAGGTTTCACTCTCATCTGTTCTGCAATTCCTAGGAATTGATAAGAGCTAAAAGTATTTTGTGGACAAAATACTAGAAGAAGACACAGCTCTAAAGGGCGCTGGTCCTTAGGAGTCCTGGGCTGTATCAAAGAATGATGAGTTGTAAAGGATTCAGATGCTAACCATTTTTCCCCAGTTAGCTCTTTTCGCTCCAGTGCTTGTTGCCCTCTCTGCTAACTAAGACTTGTTATCTTTAAGAGCTCACCCAGATTTCTCTGTTGGCCAAGTGTGAACATCAGATTCCTGTTGGAGTCAAGACTGGCTCACCTGCCATCGCCTCATTCAGGCCAAGAGCCCCAGCAAGGGTACAGAGCTGCCCTCTCCCAGCAGGAGTTTTGCCACCATGATGATGCCTCCTGAAACACGTGTCCAGTACAGAGAGCCTATTCTCAACCCAGCTAACTCTGAGCCTCACTAGCAACTAGCACTGATCAGATCCCAGGCACAGCCAGCTCTGTTCAAGCCCTTCTGCAGGGGTCAGCCCCTGTGGTGTGTGAAGTCAGAAGGATGCGTAGGCAATGTATGCATATGCATCTTCCATGGGATAGCCAAGTGGGAAAGGAAGGCTCCAGGGACTTTCCAGTTTTGCAAACTTGGGTGGAATCTGCTTCTTAAAGTTCATGAATTCAGATGTGTGATAATGCTTGGGGGCAAACACTGCAAATTCCTGGGATCAGGGCTTTGGGAAGCAGCAGTATAATGCAACCAGATGCTGCATGCCATGGGCCTCTTGGCCGGCTGCCTTGGACACTGCGGCAAGCAATGTGTCCATCCCTGCCAGAGAACGTAAGCCCTGTGTGCTTGTGCTTTGTACACATGTCCCAGGAGCAACGTTCACACTGCCAGACTATCAATCAGGAGCCCCTTTTAAAGAAAAGAAAAATAAAACAATAGCCTTATGTTTTCTTTGGAGTGTCTAACCACACAGTACAGTTAGCAGCACAAGCTGTGGCTGGCAGCAAGTGCTGCCTGCTCACCCTCCTCTCCCTCCCCAACAACAGCCTGAGTCATGGCTGTGGTCACAGACAGTGACACAATGCCATTGTCATCCAAAGAATGCAGTGTTTTCCTGCTCTGCAAAAATATTTTGTACAGTGCATTTTCGGTGCTCTCCAGAGGAGACACTGTCCGGATTCTTGCTGTAAGCACCCCCAGGAGCGCTGCTGACTAATACTCCCATTTCTCTCCTCGTGTTCCCCCAAGGTCCCAGACTTATTTATACTCTGCACAAAGAGCTCGGAGTCAAGGTTGGTGAAGTGGATTTCCTCAGAACAGCACATGCGCTGAAGTGTGAGGAAATTGTGAATTTAATCTCTTGAGGTCGCTGGAGCCAGCTCATGGTTAAGGGTCTGGCTTGGAGGAGTTGGCTTGGACATATATAGGCAATAGCATAGCAGGTAGACAATTTGGCCCCCCTGCTCCATAGATGGCCACGTGGTGACTCATTTGTGCTGCCTCCTGAAGCAACGAGACACACAGCTCAGGCAAGGGCCATGCTGCAGGTACACTAACCCCTGCAAAAGCCGCCTTTAATTACCAGCCATGTCCCTGTCTTGGGAATATATAAGATAAATAAATTCAAATGCAAATCTCGTGCCGTGAAAAAGACCCCATTCCCCCAAATGTCTTTGTTTTATGTAAATGAAGAACAGATGATGAGGCTGCAACACGGCTGCTCGCTGTGGCATGCTCTTCTGTTCTTTAATTAACACTGAGGGCTGGTGCGGTGCTGGTGAGTGTGTAACCCTACACACTCCATAGGCGAAAAGCGTGTCTTCAATGTGCGGGCACACAGGGCCTTCCTGGAGTAGAGTTGTGTGATGGGATGTAGCATAGCCATGGCGCTTCAGCGCATTTTGGGATGCAGCGCAGTTTTGGACGGATGAATGTGCAGTCGGATGTGTCAGATAAGCTCTGAAACGTGGCGGTTTCCCCTGTGCTTCTGTATGTGTAAGACAGGTGACTGTAATCATAACATAGTGGTTGCAGTGGTTGCTCCCCATTCAGTAGATGTGAACTTACTCTGTGTCTTTGTGAGAGATAGATTTGTGAGATAAATTAATTAGAAAAATGAGGTGATTGATTTTGCAGAAATGCGTTGGTTAAATTTTGGGTTTCTTCAACCATGCTTAGACCAGGATAAAAGGAAGAATCAACCTTATTCATATCATAATCTACACAAATTGCATTTCCTCCCCAAATGGAACATCTGTCTGTATCACTGGCAGTGTGGCAGGGTAAGCCAGGCTGGATCTGACCAACTGGTGAAGGCTGCTGAACTCAAGAGTTGAGCGGACGGTGAAAATCCTGCACGTTGTACATAGCCCGTTGTGAAATAGCGGATGTTTTGAGCAGATAGGTGATGCAGAAGACTTCCTTCCTCAACTCAGAAAGCAAATAATTTGTATCCTGATTACAAATTATGAGGGTTTGTAGATTGCAAGGTCAGAAGGGACCATTATAATTATGTCATCTGACCTTCCCAAATAGTGTGGTCTTTTGGAATGTCACTTGGTGATTCCCAGGCCGAGGCCAACAGTTCATGGATGACCTACAGTGGGTCTTTTCAAAAGACTTAGACACAGGGAGTTATCCGCCGCCGATGCCATGGCCTGCGAGGCTATTCTGATACATAATGTTTTTTTCTT
Source organism: Egretta garzetta (assembly GCF_000687185.1). NCBI lineage: Eukaryota > Metazoa > Chordata > Aves > Pelecaniformes > Ardeidae > Egretta > Egretta garzetta. Next base: position 2,454,296 of record NW_009260684.1, read on the forward strand.
CTCAAAATACACAGCTCATTTCCAGTTTGTACCTTGCCTGCAAGACCTTTGTCTAGAGAGATCACATCAGATCGTAATCACCTGGTCTATCTACCAAGTAAGCAACAGTGGGATCGTGCCATGTTCCCCTGTTTCTACACCACCTCTCCCCACCTCATCACTAACACCTGGCATGAAGAAGAGAGGAGACTGCTTAGGAAGACTTGCGTGCCCAGGGTGTCACACTCCCGCCGGTATTGCGCAGGTGTCATTCGGGGAGGTCATTTGTGAGCCAAAACCCGAGACTTTGACCTCTGCGGGATGTAAACACATTTGAAACTTGTATCCAAATTTTTTTCACTGTTTAAATGCTGAAACTCTCTGGAGGCTGCAGACCACAGAGATCTGTATCAGTGTAGAACATGCCAACCCCTAATATAACCGCGATGCATCCTGCTCCGTGATTGCACCGGTCTGGCTTTGGCAGCCACATTTCCTGGTTAATACAAATAACAAAGAACGGTTTTTGCAAACATTAATAAAGCCACTCACCACCCCAGGAGACAAGTATGTATCATTATTAATTAGGCTGTTTATCATTTATATTGTGGTAGGACCCAGAGGCCCCTGGTCTGGGATGTGGGTCTCGTTACACTCAAATGCAATTGCTACCCAAAGCCCCTGCAGTCCATGCTGAGCTGCATGCGAAGCCCAAGGAGCTGCCCTGCAAGGTAACAGCAGGATGAATTCTCATCAATTTACTCTTCTGGAAAGAAAAGCACATGGGTAGCAAGCCTGTGGACAGGCATGCAGAATACAGTCCCAAGACCCTGCCCCTCAGCCTCTCTGGTAGCCAAGTGCAGTGGCACTGCAGCCTTGTCTCAGCATCTTTACTGCTTTGTACCAGAGGACTGGAGATGTGATTTCCATTCCCAGTTTAATACTTCCCAGGCTGTTCTCTGTGCCTGTGGAGCAGGGATCTAATCCATTTTCCTGTCTCACAGGTATGCAGCGTGTTTTACCCCACACAGTGGGACTTTCAAGTTAGGAACTCTACTGGAAGGAGCTGGAGACCTTCCAAGCACCATTATTACATTAATATGTCACATCAGCCTATCTCCCATCCCTCAAGGTGTTCAGCATATGTGGCTAAAGGGCTCTTCCAAACTCACACAGCACACCCGTGGCAGGGGCGGGAACACCCCAAAGGCAGCCCTTGAATATGACTCGCACCCATCACAGTTTGGGCTGCAACACGAGTGCGGGGCTTTGCTGCAAAAGATGCACAGGTGGTACAGGGAAAAGCCTACCAATTGAGGATTTATGGCACATCCAGAGATCTCAAGGCATGACTCAGGCTTTGCCTTGTCTTAGGAGGATGCATGTTGCCCTATTTTAGGCGGGGAGGTCAGAGCACAGCATCAGCCCCTTCCCCACCCCTCCTTCCCCCATTGTGCTGGGACAGGTCCCAAGCGCATTGCAGCTCGGCGTGCTTTTGCAGCCCTGGGTACAGCCTGGGGATGCCGTCTGTGATTTGCATGACCAGGTTTGTGCAACTTCTTGGCTCTGCACAAGCTGGCAGCATTAGCCCTGCTGACTCAGGCAATATTTCAACATGAGGACAGTCCTGGGTGGAGAGAAGAAAACAAAGCAAACCAGCTGTTCTCTGAAGCTGAGCTAGCAAAGGGTGGCAAGGAGATAGCGACAGGACAAGGGCAAGTGAGTCAGGCTGCACGGGCCGGCAGGGTTAAGCACACACGAGGAGCTGCTCCATCCCTCCCGCTTGGGTCACGGCTCACTGCGCTGCTGACAGCCCTCTTACATCACCCCGCACCCTTGGCCATGCGGTCACTGGACTCCTCGGGTGCATCCACCCCAGGACACGCCGTCACGTTTGCAAACGTCCTCCTTTTCCCCACGCACAGAGACTGCCTCATAGGCTCAGCCTGACAGGTCCTTCCCAGGCTGGTGCGGCTGGAGGGGACACGGGCTGGCGAGTTGGCACCTCCTTCAATGCAGGACACAATGAGGATTAATCACAGCCTGTCAGAGAGGCTGCTGTTTTTTTCCTCCCTCTTATTTGTGTGCTAGCGCCTGGAAAACAGGATGGCAATGTTTTCCTGCCACGCATTCACTGAGACTAAACAAAGGAGGTTGTATTTCCAGCTTGCTCTGCCCCCCCCCCCCCCCCCCCCCCCCCCCTGATAACTGTGGAGCTTTCAGGAATTGCTTGGGGAGAGCAATAGTGGAGGGGTTGCAAAGATCTGCCCCTTGGGCTGGCTGCATAGGAGAGGGGTGCTGTAGATCTGAGCAGAAATCCTCTGACTTCTCTGATGAGGCTGAAGGTTTTCCAACTCACTTTTGGGGAAAACTGCACTGCCCAAAGAAAGGTCTCGTGTGCACAGCCTGCCTGACTTCCAACAGCCGTGCTGGTTTGCTCTCATTAAGAATTATTACTCATAACTTGTTAGGATCTTATTATTTTTAAGTCCGACCATGGTAGGTGCTTTACAGGGTAGTACAAAAGAGAAACCAGGGTGATACAGTCTGAAGAGGGAGAGAGTTTTTATCTCTAATAGTGCAACCATCAGCATCACCCAGGTATGAGTTAGATGCTGGGTCCTTATGCCAACACCTAAAATGGGAGCTGAGCTCGACTGGGAATGAAACTCTGCCCTTGCATGCCTTGAAATCCCAGACCTTTTCTCTACCTGTTGCAATGCCTTTCCCTCATCTCAGTTTCAACAGGAGGTACCGGATTTCTACTTTTTACCTGGTGCTTAATGGGTTTAAATTGCTGCTTTCTCCAAGCTCAGATGAAATTTGCAGAGTAAGCAATAATTGGTGCTTATGCAGTTTGTGTGGAACTTTTGGAAGATCTTAAAATGTCCCCTGAATTTGGAAAATGAATGGTGGAAATCCTAGTTCTGAACTGATTTTGGAAACTTAACCCTACATGTACGATTTCTGCATGCGCAGTGGCTCCATGTGTAGATTTGGTGAGCCTATTCCCATCACCAGAAGCAACAAAAACAGCCAGAGGCACGTTCTGGGAGAGCAGGGACCAGGAAAAAAGAGAAGAACTGAAGAGAGAAAAGCTACGTTAGATGCCTTAGAGAGAAGCTCTGAGTAGCTATCGAGGTTTTCAGACTGAAAATATCTCAATTTCAACTTAGACTTCACAGGGAAACTTTTCCCGCCTATTATATATATCCTTCTCACCTATTCCCATAAATGTGGAACAGGTTCTTTGTCAGGCACTTTTGCTGAGCTGGAGGACAAAGTCTCAACCCCCTTCCTGGCATTAAATTGGGAATACCACCCAGATTTGTCTGTTACCAGGGAAGCGATCACGGTGTGGAGCTGATTTCTGGTTTTCAGCTATGCTTTCTCTGGTCAAAAATCCCATCCTCAGAGCTGAGATGCCTTAATGAATGCAGGCTGTTCCTGCAAAGGCTTCAGACAGCTAATAGAAGAAAATCTCTTTCTTTTAAAAAAAAATCTTCCTGTGAAAATTCTGTTTCAGTTGAAGGTGAGGAAGAACTTCTTTACTTTGAGGGTGACAGAGCCCTGGCACAGGCTGCCCAGGGGGGCTGTGGAGTCTCCTTCTCTGGAGATATTCAAAGCCCGCCTGGACGATGTCCTGTGCACCCTGCTCCGGGTGAGCCTGCTTGAGCAGGGGGGTTGGACTGGATGATCTCCGGGGGTCCCTTCCAACCCCTGCCATTCTAGGATTCTACGATTCTGCAAATTGCAATATGTATTTTTTTATTAAACCACTGCCTGCGGCATCTGCTTTCCCCTCTTCATGGTTTAGGGAAAATGTTGAGAAAGTGCATTGCAGGTCTGACTTCTGATGTCCTCCAGTGTGTGATATGGGGACTGCACTTGCCCCCCCAGGAGCACGTGTCAGAGCAGAGCCAGGATGAAGAGCAGTATTTGGTTCCAGCTGGGCTGCAGGTTGTGGGAGGCCAGGCTAGCTACAAGCAAGTAGATTCAGTCTGCTCCGTGCTATGGTTCAGTTTTCATCACTTCATTATATCTCTGGGTTTGGCCCTGAATGTTCTGTCCCTGGGGTACTAAAATTCTGAAGAAATCCCCCTCCCAACATAATCTCATCGGATTAAGGCCTGAAACCTTATTATAGCTTACAAGATAAAAGTTTATTAAACAGCATGAAAGTAACCTTGAAAAAGGGGATTTCAAAATCTGTGGTGCAAGGTCTTGGGATCTGAAAGCTGAGAAATCTGGTTGGGTTACTTCATATTCCTTGATGATGCTTATCTCTATTATTCCCAGTAATTGTTATATGGGAACCTCGCTGCATCAGGGACCTGATGTTACCAGGAAAAAATGGGAAGGGCTGAGAGGAAATTGTTTACATATATATTTTTCTGCATGGATGACTCAAGCAAAGAATAAACTGTACTATCTGTAAAAATATCTGCAAGATCTGGAGGCAGGGATGGTATCTCAGGAGCACTCTTCATGCCCAAAAAAACCCCCAAAAACATGCATCCTACTGAGCACTGGCACACCACAAACCACAGGTTTAGCCAGCAGCAAAGCCGCAGAGCACCTGTGCTGTAACCAAGCAGAGGCATCCAGGAAAGTTAGAAGGGAGCTGGAGAGGGAGAAAGCTCGCCTTGGAAACGGCAGCAACAAAAAAATCCCAAACTTTCTCCCTCCTCCTGCTCCCCGACATTTCTCAACAAAACTTGTAAGTTACAGATTTTAAATATGTTATGAAGGAATAAAAACTTGCAATACTGCCTGAGGTATGGCAAGAAAGCACGTGCTGTCATGATTAGAGCACTCGGATAGCATGCTAATTACATAACACCCTAGGAATTTGGCAGCACTGATCTAGAAATAGGGCAAATAATCATGTTTCTCCCACCACCTCCTTTCCCAATTCCCTCTGCTTCAGCTTTCCTTGATTGAAAATTTGACTTTCAAACCCTTCCAGACAGCTCTGTAACCTGGCAAAAGTGAGAAGCAACTTTTACAAAAGCTTTGTCTTACCTCAAGCGACTCTTTTTTTTAAAAAAAAGAAAAATCTGCACTAAACATTCAGTAGTATTTTGCTTTAGAGTTTAAGAAGAGCTTCCAAACTGTGGCATAAAGTGATATTAGGGTTGCTCGGCCCCACTTTGCCTCTAGGCAAAGACTTGGCCCAGAATAGTTTAACATTCCTGCCATTGTAATAATTCAGGACTGCATAAACATGGGGACATTTGTTCTATGTCACTTATGTTAACAGGGAAGCAATTTTCCTATTTGATGGAGGAAAAATGGAGACAGCAGCACTGCCAGTGCTTTCCAAGCTGGCATAAACAGATGTCAAGTCCTTCAGGCATGCTCCAGTCCACTTCCATACAATAAGCCTCATCAGCTCTGTGCTTTTGCATTCCCAGGTCTGGACAGAGGAAAAATGAATGGCCTTCAGCACTGCCAATGCAGAGCAGTGATGGGAGCGGGACTGAGGCCTCCAGAGCTCTCTGAATGTAGGGGGTCATCTGTTCCCCAGCTTCCTCCTTTCCTTTTGGGGTGGCAGCACAGCTTCTCTGATGTCCATCACTGAGCGCATATGGGGGCACAAATTTCTCAAGCTCTGTGAACTGAAGAATCATCATTAGTCTAGATCTAACTATTGCTGAAAGTATAAGAATGCATGTAGAGTACTTACAGAAAAAGACACTCCAATAGTAATAATGGCATTAAAATTGCAACATGCATATTACTTAGTTTCTGTCCTTTCTCTTGGAATCATGCATCCCCTTCCATTGATACTCTGGGTCTTAAAGTCAGTAGCCTCAGACACTGGAGAGGGTAGCTCGATAGCCTTCAGCCTCCAGAGTCCTCTTTTGGGAGGAATTTGATGTTCATGTTGGTGCTTTCTTCTTTTTCTCTCCAGGACCCACTTGGAGACATTTTTATATGTTCACTAACGTGTTAATATCCAACATTTATTTGTTAGCTACTAAGCTAACATGTAACATTTGCTTACACCCAAATTCCATGTATATGGTGTCCTTCACATATGTTAGATGCTACCTCCTTGTTCTCTTTGTTATCCTTAAAACCAGTTTTCCCTGACTGAAGATCTGATTTTTTTTAACTGACCATTGGTGAATTGTTCATAGCTGTGGGGTCTCCCGTGCCAGCCTGTGCCCCACCTCTTATCATCCCATGCCTTATCATCCCATGCCTTATCACCACACCTCTATGCTGCATCCTGTGCCTCCACTTCTCAGGCCCTCTGCTGTCATACCTGGCTTGTATTTCTCTACTTGAACTCATTGTCTGAGGGCCATAAACATCTCATTATGCCTCGAATAAGCACTTGTTAATTCTGTCTGTAAAAAATCTCTGACTGTAGCACACAAAGGTGACAGAAAAAAAAAAAAAAGCAGTAGCCACAGGCATCCAGTCAATTAGCTAAACTGATGCCACAGCAAAACCTGGTGAAATAACGGTCCAAAAGGGTCAGGAAAAGTTCAGATGGAACAATCCCAACCAGCCTCAGTCCTGAGGTCCTGCAGACTCAGTCCCAAAGCTTAAGTCCCATTGCTAGCAACAGCAATGCCGTATCACAGGGCTACCCTGTTACAATGGGCAGCATTTCAGCGCAGGAGTATTGAGCAGAGGCAAAGAGGTTACAACAACCCAGCGTTTGTGACCACCACTTTTTTTCTGCTGATGGTGGTTCAAGGAAGGAGAGCCCCCCACATGGTGGCTGAATAGACAGGAGGGTCTTTGTGGATATCCTCCAAGAGATATGATCTCTTTGAATATGTACAGCAGAAGTACCGGATGCCTTCAGTTGCCAGTGAAGGTGGTGAGAAAGTAGAGGGTAAGACCATACAGCTTCACATGAGCAAGAAGGGATGGGCTGAACACCAGGAGGGAAATTGCTCATTGGGATGGCTTCCAAAAGGTGTGGTTTTCTGGGTTCTCCATCACTGCTATTTTTTGAATCAAGATGACTTTTTTTTTTGAATATAGTCTCTGCCTCACTCAGGAATTTATTCCCTAAAATCTTGAGGTCTTTATTACTCAGGAAGACAGATAAAGTGCAACATCAACTTCTCCTTTACAATCTGTGAATCTCTAGGCAGAATCCAATGCTTCAGATTGGTGTCAAGGGTGCTACAGAGAGGAAATTGGCAGCTTCTTAGGTGCTCAGACAGCCTTCAGTCCTGCTCATCGGCACAGCACATATACTTCCTCCAGCAGGCAGCAAAAACATTTCTTGCAGTGCTTATCACAAGCCATGGGCTGGGATGTGTGGAGAGGAAAGGGGTGCTCAGAGGGCAGACTGGCACTCATCAGTGCAAGGTCAAAGAAGCCACTGCAGTGAGTTATCAAAATTGGAGGAGGTCCCCAGTCATTGTCCTGCCTGCCCAACAGTGGACTGGTTCACCATGCAGCCTGGATAACTGGTACAGTGTGGTCCCACAGTCCTTACCTTGATTCATTGGAGCTCCAGGTAAACTGAGATCCGCAATTGTTAATTAAATCAGAACAGTGGATGTGTGCATGCCGTTAGATAAGTGAACTTCTCTGTGGTGAAGCTTTCCTGAGCACTCTCTGTCAGCTTGGCAGGATTTGTCCACGAGGAAGGACAAACATTGACACCAACACATACTAAAACCAAAGCGAAACCAAACCAACATTTTTTTGGGGGAAATATGCATTTTATTGTGAAAATGTGAGATTTCTTTCTCATAATCTCCCTAGTCAAAAGAAAAAAGGAAGAAAAAAAGTTTGGCGCAATGGGTCTTGGCTTCACTTGGCTTCCCACAAATCTGCGGCAATTTATACTTGTTATTGCTAGGAGCTCAGGTGTCACTCTTGCTCTTGGTGGAGCTGCCATTACAATTGTTATTCCTGTGTTAAATGCATAGGCTTAGAACAGGCTTCCTGTATGCACCCGGAAGGATGATTCAAATTCCCTGTGAAATGGGGCTCTGCAGCTCAGTTTGCTGTCTGCTTCTGAGGTAGCAAATAGCTGCGGATGCAGCCTTACAATGAAGCTCAGACATAAGGATTACTCACCATGTAACAGCTTCATGACCGCTACAGGTCGCTTAGTGTTACCTGACCCTCAGTGTGCTCCCAGGGTGTGAGACAACACAAAACACAGGCAACTACTGTGTTCAAATGCAGGCGACTACTCCGTATATCTCCAAGGCAGGTCTGATGAAGCCACCTCTTCTGTTTGGGCAAATTTGGATCCCCGGATGTTTTTCTCCAGTAGCAGAGTCCAAAATATTTTTGAAATATACAGCAGTGCTCCACCCCTCCACTGCAGAAGTGAGGGGTCCATCTTGTAGCATGGGAAGATTTGGAAAACTTTTCTCCAGGCAGACAGCACAGGGTATGTGGAGAGCACAGAGGCCCCTGGAATGACTGGTAATTAAAGGAATGACTTCTCCAACACAACCTTTTCTTCAGTGGGCTTTGGTTCAAGCTTCTCCATCATCTTTCCATCATGTCTGAATGAGGGCCAACAAAAGCAAACAAAGCCCATGTTGCTTTTTGCAGAAGTCGGTCGTGTAACTGGCAGCTGGTGATAGCCCTGTTTGTATCTAAATGAGAAGTTTAACCTCCCCTCAGACTCCAAAAAAGCACTTTGACATGCTTGGCATCCATGTATAAGAATATCTGGTATTCTTAAAGCTTGGGTTCAGACTGGCCCCCAGGAATATTGAGCTCATGACAAGACTTCTGGCACTGTCAGCCAGGCCATGTAGGGCTAAAAAGTCATCACGAATCAAGTCTTGTACAAAAGCATCTCTCAGGCACACTGTGTTCATGCCAGTACCAGAAACAAGCATATGCAGATAAGCTATATCCCTAAATCTGGTTTCTTAATACCTTTATTAACTCCACTGTATTCCCAAGTGGTTTTTGTCAGGCTACTATTTCTCTTCTGTCTGCCCATCACTAACATCACCTCTGCAGGTGACTACCACACCTGCCTGCTCAGTGAGGAACTGTAAAAAGTAAAATGCCATCTCCCAGACTGACGGAGAGCAGCTCATTTTCCATTCACATTGCTGTCATGTAAGACAGACCCATATTTTAAGGTGGACCTAGAGGACTGATTTTGCTAGTCTGTGTGCAAAATGAAGGTCTCAGACCAATGCCGCAGCCTCCTGGCTGTGTCCAGGGTTATTCTGGAGCGACCAAGATGTTCGCTGCAGTTCTGAGTTCACTGCACTTCACTGCAGTTTGGCTGAGTCAATATTCAGCTGCATCCAGGAAAAATTGCTTTCCAGGCACTGGGTCACTCAGTTCAAAGATGTTCCTCCTGGCCACTGCACCCACACACTGCCTGCCCCCTTGTACCTGCTTGGTGCAGTAGTCAGCCTGTAATCCTCCGCTGTCCTCCATCACCCAGCTGCTTCCACCTATCCATTGTAAACTGGACGTCAATATTTAACAAAACCTGTAATACTCTGGGATTTTTCTTGGCATCTGCTGGCTCAGCCTATGCAGCAGGGGAGCGGAGCTGCTCTGCTGGGAAGGAGATGTACAGTGCAGCAGCCTGGTTAAGGGCTGGCTTTGCAGCCCCCTTTCCTTGCAGGTGATCCCATTTCCCACTCATACTTGCAGACTCAGAAGTACCGCAGGGAATTAGGCTGAGAGAGTTAGGGTTGTTCAGCCTGGAGAAGAGAAGGCTGCAGGGAGACCTGATTGTGGCCGTTCAGTGCTTAAAGGGGGCCTATAGGAAAGATGGGGACAATGTTTTTAGCAGGGACAGCTGTGACAGGACAAGGGGTGATGGTTTTAAACTAAACCAGGGTAGGTTTAGACTGGATCTAAGGAAGAAATTCTTTACCATGAGGGTGGTGAAACACTGGAACAGGTTGCCCAGAGAGGTAGTGGAGGCCCCATGCCTGGAACCGTTCAAGGCCAGGTTGGACAGGGCTGTGAGCAACCTGATCTGGTTAAAGGTGTCCCTGCTCCCTGCAGGGGGGTTGGACTAGATGGTCTCTAGGGGTCCCTTCCAACCCAAACCATTCTATGATTCTATGATTTACCCCTAACATCCACCTCAGGGTTGGGGCCAAACACAGCTCCAGCAGAGCAGGCAAGTGAAGGCAGCAAATGGCTAATGCTGTTATAAGGAAATGCTTTGTCACCTTCATCTCATCTCACAAACACTGTCCTGTATCACAGCAAGTCCTTTATAGAGCATTATAACTAAACAGAGCACCTTAAAACCCAACTAGAAACAGGACCCCGCTCTGAAGGACCAGCAGTCTAGTCACCAACATTATTAGTTAGTGCATTAATATGACACCAGTTGGTGAGTGGTTGCTGAGATATGCTAACACCAAACACAACTCAGGGACTTCCAAGTGGGACCTGGCCAACATCGGATGGTGACACTGGAAAAGGGAATGCTGGTGCTTGGCTGTGTGGGGTAGAAGCCCTTTATTCAACAACCATCAGGCAAGGAGCGGAGGTGCAGAAGGCTCCAGGAGCCTTGTCGGCAGAATCCAAGGAGACTCCTCCATCTGGAGCGGGGTGGAAAGGACTGGGACTGGTGTGACCTGGGGTCATAGAAGTTCACAGAGAAAGAACTGGATCTCAGTAAGGAGAGAGGATGGCAGCAGTGCTGAACGCCGAGTGCCTGCTCTCTTTTCTGTGTGGACCAGGAGAGGCGAGGAGCTGATCTGTGCTATGGCAGCAATATGGGGCTCTTTACTGCTCACTTGCTGGTGGTATCAAAGCACTCTCTCTACTTCGGAAGGCCAGCGATTTCATTAAACATCTTCAAGTACCCAGCTGACAAGGCACCTAGACAGACATTGGCCAGCAATTTAATTCTCTACATTGAGGGTTAGGAACACCCTTGTGGGTTACGAAAACAGTATTGCAAGGAACAATAAGCCTGTGTACATATATACAAGAGGAGAAACCGAAGTACAGAAAACCAACAACTGCCAGCAGTACCTGCACAGAGAAACAAACCATAGCACAGATCCCCAAAATCCTCTCTGCCACTTGCAGCTTTGCTCCTGCTGGCTGCTCCTGGCGAGGAGGAAGGCTGAACTCGTTCTGCAACCCAAGCCCTTTGCACTACTTCCCCAAATGGCTGGGAGAGAGCAAAACTCGCAGCATTCATCAAAACTGCCCATTTAAATACAAGGGAGAGGTTGTGATTGCTATCTGGGCATGCTCATCAGGTGAAGGCATCTCAAGACAGATACCGCAGGAGACTTCCTGGTAAATTGCAGCATCGCAGAGGAGTCTGCAGCTACTTGTACCAAGCCATCATCGGAGCAAAGAACGCTTCGATTCCTGGCTGGTACCTGAGCTGATAATTGCTCAGAAAAATTAAGGTTGGGTAATCCTCCTGAAATTAATTACCTCGCTACGATGCCGCAGGGCAGTTACCACAAGAAGGTTTGAAGCAGATGATATAGCCATTTCCCTCAAAGATTAAACCCAGGAAACAGGTCGCAATAGTCCACCTTTGTCACAAAGGCTTTTTAGCTTTCTGGATTTCTCTTCTCTGGAAAATTTTTGGGCTTTTCAGGTGTTTCTGAAACAGCTATGAGGGTCCTGAGGAGTTGCAAGCAGTTTTGGACACTCCCATTGTCTGCCACATCTGACACTGACAATTCAGTTCTCTTCAGCAGCTTGCTTTGCTTGTTTTAACACTTTTTACTGAGCAGCCACTACTCCTTGCAAAATGTTTATAATCAGAGGCAGTAAATTAGAAGAGGCTCAGAACATTCACTTAATTTAAAGGCAGTACTTCATTCCCTTCACATGGTTGGCTTACAGTTACCTCCTCTCTCTCAGAATGTGCAGTTGACTTTGGGCAAAATCCTTTATTTCCCCTGCATCTGTCCTATTTTTTGTAAAAATTTCCTTTTTGTGTCTTGGCTCCCTAGAGAAAGGTTCCTCTGAGGAAATGGGTGCTTTGCCTGTGCATGTGGGCTATCTCCTTCTTTCACCTCCTTTATATAAAGAATATCCCTTTTCAGTAAAAGAAAGTGTAAACCCATTGATTCACACAGGAATGGAGCTGGCAGTCCCTGCCCAAGGCAGATCAAATATTTTTATGTCTCTGTCCCTTTTAAATACCACTAATGAAGAAGTTTTCACCACCCTCCCAGGAAAAATATTCCAATATGCCACTTTTTCACCTATGGAAATTTTCCCTTAGTTTTATCTTCATTACCAGCCTAAATGATACAGTCTTTCCCCACAGCTCATGTCTTCCAGACATCTTCCCACTTCTGTTGCTCCTTGTGGATGATCTCTAACTGGTCCACTGCTCTCCTGAAGTGTCATGGCCTCATGGGCACAGGACACCTCCTGAGACCTTGCCAGGGCCCTGCAGGGCTCTGCACATCCTTTCAGTCCTATTTCCACATATGGCAGTCCAAACAGGACATTTGCCTTTTCTGTAGCTGTCTGCTGTAGCTTATAAGGATGTGCTGTAAGACAGTGTGAAACCCTCACTAAAGACAAGACAATATCTTATAACTGTGCGATAGACAATCTGTCCTGAAGCTCTCTAGCCAGTGTGTTGAATCTCTGCAGCATGTGGTTTGGGTTTCTCCTGTGCTTGGTGATGGAGAAAACCCACACAAAATACAGTTTCCATAAAGTTTCACATCAGCTGTAACTCCCTAGGCAATATCACAGTAAGAAACAGCTTCCTCACATGAACTTTCTTTGAGGAAGCTCCCCGTGACATTCCCTATCCCTCCCTTTCCCTCTCCCTTCACTGACACAGAGAGGAGGTTGTATCTGAAAGCAGTCAGCTCCTGGACTCTGAGGGAAAGCCCAAAAAGTCAGCAGAAGAGTGGGCAAAGTTGGTTTGACTCCTGTTTGGATGTTTCCTATAGGGTCTGGAACTGGGGTGGATTTGGACCCCAGCTGGGAACTCTGGGGGGAATCTCAAGGATTGCATGCTTCAAAGAGAGAAGGCAAGACACACGGAGAACGTCAGAGGAACCTGTCACCTGCCTGTCTGTGTATGCATGTGTGAGTACCTCCTCTTCCTCAGCACTTTTGGATTAGGAGCCTCTTTTGTATTTCAGGAAAAATTAGGAATTCATAAGCCTAAGAAAATAATGCTTGTGGTCAAATGCTGAGCTCACCAAGAACAGATGCCAGCTCTAATTGCTGTGATTCATTGCAGGTACCTGGACCTTTCTTCAGAAAACTTCAGCTCCCTCTGGTCCTCTAGTATCCTGACTTACAGATGCACTTCAGAGAGAGAAGGAAATCTAACACCACCAAATAAATACAGCAGAGAAAAGAACACCAGCTCTTCTCTTGGGCTACCCTTGTTTTTCTTGCTCCTGTTTTTGGCTTAACCCAGGGTTAATCACCAACAGTTCCGAATTCCATCGGTGAAGAGGGGAAAGAGAAATGAGCAGGAGGGCATTGATTCAGCACCAGGGCACTGCATGCTGCCTTGAACCCTCTTGCTGCTTCATTAGTTGCTTTTCCATGTTGGGACATGGAGGCTGCATGAGACGTGAGAGCTGCCAAGGCCAAGAACCAGTGTTCTTATTCGGAGCACACAAATGCGCTTTGCATTGTTCTCATTTCCCCTCATATGAATAATAAAAGCTGCTTGACAGCAGGATGACTAGAACTATTTTCTGCCATAGCTAAATCTCGATAATTTATCCCATTTAAACCCTTAAATCCATTTAACCCTTCTCTGTCCATCTGACTATAAGGAGCATATAGGTGGATCAGAGGTGATGGACATGGCATCAGTTCCGAAGGCAGAGCTTGGATGGCTGAGAGCACATTGCAGGCATCTGTGGTGTTGCATGCTGTCTGGAAAAACAAAAAGGACAGTGTGTAGAGTCAGGTGGCTGAGCAGAAACCCCAGGCTGCAGATTAGTCTTTTCACTATTCTACTCCAGATTTATTTTTGAAGCTAGAAGAGGTTTCCCCAAAGAATTATCTGTATACGTAAGAAAGTTTTTAACCTCGCCATTACAAAGAGGTCCACTCCAATGTAAAAATGAAAGTGCTAGCACCAAAGTTGAGTGTTTGCCATGTGTCTACTCAACATTAAGAGGAGGAGAAAAGCAGAGAATGTGTGAGCAAACACTGTTCCTGATAATGCAGAATCCTTTAAGGAATCTTGGAAATGGAAAAGTAACATTTTCAAAGATGAATGTGTGATAAAGGCACCAGAATCTCTTTTTCTACAATGATTCAGGATCTACGGTCCAGATTCTTGGAAGAGTATATGTGTCCAGCTCCTGTGCAGCTACTTTGAAGCACCTACACCAAGAAGCTCCGTCTTGCTGAAGGTGAAGATTTTGGCTTAGCACCTTAGTAAACTTTGTAATTGGACTTAACTTTCTAAGTCATTAGTGTTGTTCAGAAGACTGTATGGTCTTCCTACTGTGAAGAGAGCTTTCTAGAAAAATCTTTGGGTTCTTTACAGGCAATCACTGTACCCAACCACTGCAAAGATATTTCCAAATTAAATATCAAACCACCCTTGTTAAGGAGACTACAGGACTCATTCTCTACCTGGACTTAAGCAAAGCCTTTGACACGGTTTCCCACAGCATTCTCCTAGAGAAGCTGGTGGCTCATGGCCTAGACAGGCATGTTCTTCATTGGGTAAAAAACCGGCTGGATGGCCAAGCCCAGAGAGTTGTGGTCAACGGAGTTAAATGCAGTTGGCAGCCAGTCACAAGAGGTGTTCCCTGAGACTGCCCCTTGAATGCTGTATTCAGTTTTGTGCCCCTTACTCCAAGAAGGACATGGAGGGACTGGAGCATGTCCAGAGAAGGGCAACGAAGCTGGTGAGGGGTCTGGAGCCCAAGGCTGATGGGGCGTGGCTTGGGGAGGTGGGGTTGTTTAGTCTGGAGAAGAGGCTGAGGGGAGACCTTATCGCCCTCTACAACTGCCTGACAGGAGGCTGTAGTGAGGTGGGTGCTGCTCTCTGCTCCCTGGTAGCGGGCAATAGGACAAGGGGAAATAGTTTGAAGTTGCACCAGGGCAGGTTTAGGTTGGACATTAGGAAAAATTTTTTCAATTAAAGGGTTGTCAGGCATTAGAAGGGGCTGCCCAGGGAAGGGGTCGAGTCCCCATCCCTGGAGGGATTTAAAAGCAAGGCAGATGAGGTGCTTAGGGACAGGGTTTAGTGGTGGGATGGCAGGGCTAGGTTAACGGTTGGACTTGATGATCTTAAAGGTCTTTTCCAACCTAAATGATTCTATGATTCTATGATTTATTTGAATACCAAAAAGCAAGCTCTCTCGGGAGAGGACAACAGGTGGGTAACAGAATGCAGCGTGATGGTGAAACAGGTTGGGAAAAGGAAATATCATTGTTGTGGGACTAATTTAAAGTAGGATGCTTGTAGCTAGGAAATGAACTGTCTGGAGTAGAGTTTGCTGCCTCTGCTGCTGGGAAATGCAACATCTTTAGTGAACATATGTGAATCATGGCGGCTTGTTGGTTTCACAGCTGATCTGGAGAGGAGCAGCTCTCTACTGTGTCTCCTGGAAATATGCCTCATCTGTTGGGTCTGATGGTACTGACAGCTCCAGTGTTTGTAGCAAAGGTGCAACTGTGGCTCAGAAGCCCACTCACACTAACATGAAGTGCCATTTTCTCCATTTGAAGCAGCACGAATTTATATTTTAGGGTCAGTCAACCTTGTCTGTTACCTCAGAGATATTGGGAAGGAAAAAATAAATGAACATCAAAGAAGATGGAGATACAGAGCAAAACTAGTGCAGACTGGAGGCAATTCAAACTGAAGAACAGACACTTTCTGCGGTGGAGAGGGCATGACCTGTCCAACAGGAGGGCCAAAGGGCCAGGTTTTGAGTGGCTTTAGGTGCCCAAGCCGACATTAAAATTGTCAATCAACCCTCTCTGTGAACTGAAGAGTAGGAGTCAGATGCCTAAGAACCTTTTTGACTTGTTTTCACAGTAGGTCATGTTTTCATGAGTGATTTAGAAAGGGATTGGGTTGCAAGAAAATAAAAATCTGTTAAAAACATGCTGGATGGCATTTTGTGAACAGCTTCACTGTGTCGTTTCTTCATCCCAGGATGCTGCTCATTAATCTGTATGTCCTGTTGAGCAGTTCTGAGGCCATGAGGCAGGATCATGTTGTGGCTATTCTACAACCCTGATGTTGCCATGAAGCTTGTACTTCAAAGCTCTTGGCTGTCTGGGCTGAAATCAGTGGAACTGCCTAGGGTATTCAGATATGTAGCTCCAACTAATCCAATGGGACCTGGATGCTTAATTGGTTTTCTCAGGTTTAAATATCAGCTTTTGCATATCAAGGAATCTTCTTCCCCATCAGAGAAAATGGACCACATCTTGCTAGGACTTAAGACAGCAACAGCAAGGATGCTGCACCCTCTGAATAAGCTGGAGGATTCAGGGAAGAAATCTGCAGTTTGTCAGACTTCTCCAGGCTTACCAAGACTAAATGCTGTCAACAGAAACTGGAGTTCATCAGGAGAACGTGGCTGTCCATTTTTTGCCAGAGAATCAGCTCTCCTGCCAGCATAAGGCCGCTGGTACCACACTGTG
The DNA here is from genome assembly GCF_000687185.1 of Egretta garzetta. Taxonomy (NCBI): domain Eukaryota; kingdom Metazoa; phylum Chordata; class Aves; order Pelecaniformes; family Ardeidae; genus Egretta; species Egretta garzetta. The sequence continues at coordinate 2,470,847 of NW_009260684.1, forward strand.
GCTCAGACCCAGTATTGTCTTGCAGGGAGATCATCAGCATTTGAAGCCTGAGCCAGCCTCCCTCCAGAACAAGGCCAGATTATTTTCTCTGATCATCCTTTCAGGGCTCTTCCTTGTCTGCAGCCCTACCTGCTATGGCTGCTCTCCCTCATTCTGGCTCTCAAACAGCACGTACAACCTGGCATCTACAAAGTTTCTTTCCTGGGTTCAGCATGGGGCTGCACAGAGAGGTCTGATGGTACAGGGCAGATTCTGCCATGCTCCCAAGCTCACCCTCTTTGCTCTGAGATCTCTGGCTGCAGAAGAGTAGGCTTTGCATGTGTTGAAGACTAGAAGGGACAAATTAGTTTCACTGGTATCATGTGGATTATTCAACCAGAACTGAGAGGAGACTTCCATTTTCACAATGCTGGGCTGCTTTCTCTGGTATGAAGACATTGAGCCTGTCCCTGCTATCCTGATGGTTTGCCATGCACCTCCTTTCATCAACATGGGATGAGGGAGAAAACACCACAGGTGCTGGAGCTTCCTCTGCAACCTCTCCAGGATTCCTCCCTGGCATCCTTCTCAGCCACACAGCCTTACCTGTGCCATGCGGTGAGTCTGTCCTAAAGCTGTGCTCAAATAGGAAACCTGACTTTTCAGACACCCTGTGTCTTCCTACAGCTCTCCTCTCACATCCATGCTGCACCAGTGCACCAAGCTTTGTGAAGAGGGCAGGCCCCAGTGGCTTTCCAGGCTGTACCAGCCAGCAGCAGTGACACCAGCACAGCTGGCCCCCGTGACAGATCACCCCGTCTTTGAGCTGTTTCAAATAAATTTGGGGTGGAATAATCCTTCTCTAATAAGAAAAGATCCCATAAATCAGAGAGGTTCCTGTGGCTGTAGAGAGTGAAGTGTTTTCCTTCTTCCACCACCTTTGTAACGTCAAGTACCTTAATTTTGATAGCTGCAGGGTGATTTTGATCTAAGATTTAGGATTTTGATCGAAGATTAGGTGTCTAACGCTTGGGAGATGGGGACCTTTGGGTATAAGCAGCAGGTCAGAGTTAACCAAGAGGTGCTTTGTGGTGCATTAATTGAAAAAAAGGGGAGTTGCTGAGATGCAAGAGGTGACAAGACCATGTTAAATCCTTAGGTACATGGTATTCACAAGGGAAATACAAACTGTTGGTCAGTGAAGTGCCACATCTCCCTTTTCAGGTTCCTGTTCTTACCTCTGAAAAGTTATAGTCTATCAGACAAATGTATTTCACCCTGAGCAATCTCTTCAGGAAGGCGAGAAGCATTATTTCTGATAAAAAGCATTAACTGAGTTAAGTTGCTCCGGGACTTTGGAAGTATGCCCTGGAGAAGGCTTCCAGGATGAAATGAATAAAAAAAAAGGGGCGGATAAATGCATTTTACCACCTAGGAATTATGTACTAAATAGCTGTATTGGCACCTTTCCCTCCCTTGCACGCTGTCTTTATGTGTCTTTCTATAGGATTTACGGGTTCCCACAGCTTTAACAACTCCAAAAAGTGGCCAGTTTTGCAAAACAGCTCGAACTCCTATCTTTCTACAGAATTTCTTTAGAACATTCAGACCAATATCCCAGGTAGGCAGGTGTGCATGGTAATCCATTGATCTAGACAGCAAGGCTGAATGTTTTGCTATGCAGAGTCCAGGAGCTGTGCAGTTACCTAGTACGCCATGAGGACAGTGTGTCTCCTCTCTCTCTTTGGCTTTTGAGACATTTTTTTTCTTACAGAAGATAGGTAACCCTGGATGGTGGTAACCCCTGAGCGCCATGACAGTTCAGTGACTCACCGTGTAGGAGGTACTACACCTTGCTGTGGTAATTGCGTTTGTGCAAGAGCTATCCCAATGTTGAAGAACAGAAGGGTATTTAAAGCCAACGGCGATAGCCTGCTTCATGCCTCATAACATGCCTTGTTGTTATATATGAATATAGAAACCTGGAATGTTTCAAGACGACACCCAGAAAAGGTGAGAGTGGTTGGAAAAAGAGGTGGGTAGAATTCTCTGCCTGCATGCATGCTCTACTGAGAAAGGCTGGGGTCCAGATGTTCCCGAGCTATCAGTGGAGGTGGTGCCTGAAGAGAGCTACAGTGGAGCCAGATGATGTCTGAGGGAGAGCGCTCTGGCTTGCTTCTCTCTTTTTACCCCAAGCCAGCAGTTTGAAAGAGGGAAATTGCATAAGGCTATCAGAGATGGTGCTTCATGCCAGGATCACCGTGGACACAAGAGGTCTGACTTGGGTGAAGTCTTGCTAGGTTCATGCAAGCCACAGTTCTATGAGGGAGGTTCTACGGTCACAGAGCAGCCCCACAGACATGAATGGGAGAGGTTTTACTGCTGTAACTAGCTGTGTGTCAGCTCCCACAAGCTAGCCAGGACTACGTGGGAGGCCACCAAGGGATGCCATGATGCTGCAGGGTGAGATGCTGTGTTCTGGCATGTTTGTGAGTCAGAACTAAGTCAATGTATTTTGGGTCTGGAAAGTCTGTGACGGGTTACAGCCACCTGAGATCTGGTGGGAAAAAGCCTGTATGTGATGACATGGGAAAGACACGATCATGATACCACTGTCCAGGGATTCAGCTGTGGTTGTACATGAACCCACAAGCTTTCTTGAATGTTTTGAATTTGAAGCCTTGATGTTTCTCTAATTTGCTTTAACAGCCTGGAAGTCCTGCCCCAGGAGAATGTTAATTCTCCATTCACCATTGCAAGGCTGAGGTCTCTGATCCACTCAGGGTGAAGGATGAGAGTAAAAGGCATGGTCCAGTTGGGCAGAGATATGAGCAACACTTTATGACTCCCAGATGTTTGCTGAGTAAACATAGATGGGTTGGGAAGACCCCCAAATGAATTGCCCTTCATTTCCCTTTGGTTCCCACAACAGACAGTTATGACTTAGAGAGACGACTCCAGTGCAGCTTCATCATAAACAGCTCAAGGGACAACAAGAGCTGAGAGATTTCATTTCTGTGCAATTCAAGGGTGAAAGCAAAATTATTCTTGTGAACTGAACTTCAGACCTTTGGATATCATGGACAATGGAGAGGTTGTCAATTAGAAATTCCTTTCAGTGTGGACCTTTTACTGCCAAACTCTATTCTGTGTTCACAGCCTTCTAGGTTTTATCACAAGCCCCTTGAATGGACTTGGCAGTCCCTATTTTGGAAGTTAAGGGTGGGAAAATGACGAAATGTGGTTAAAGATTGAAGTGGGGGCAAAAACACCATGCTCAAGACATAATTTTGAAAATGTCAGCATTGTTGTCCAGAGAAGAGTATTGAGATTTGTTTGTCACACTGTCATAAAAACAGGATGGAGGGAGAAATAAACAGAGGAAGAAGACAGAAATGGATGAAGTAGGACTGCAGAAAGGTTAAAGTTTTTGACAGAACAAGAGTGGAATTAACTAGAGGTTACTTAGAGGATTAGAGAGAAAATAAAGTTTTGTTATGAAGTGTGTTGAGAAATTAAATATTTTAATTCTGTCAAGGTTATGTTGCATTGGAAATGGATTAATGTGTTGACCTCTACCATTATGGTCCCACAGCTTCCAAGGAGATGGGTACCAGCACAGCAGACCATGCAGTAAGCCATAGTCCTGTACTGAATTTTATGGACCATATACTAGCAGAGGCACTGAAGTTGTTGTCAACAGCATGGACACTGCTCAGAGGTGACGGTGAGGAGGAGCAGCGGGATTGCTGTCAGACACCTAATGACACCAGTCCAACAGGAAGAAGAGACTGAGGAGATGGATGTGAGAGGTTTAGAGAAAGATGACATATTAGAGAGATCAATTCCTTCAGCAGCAGTTCACTGGATCACTGACCATGGCCCACTGTATAGGGCTGGGCAACTGTAGAGCTGCAGCCTGTGAAACATCTGCAGGTGGAAAAGCTGAGATAATGGCAAAGGTGACTGCCCAAAGGAATGTCACCTTCTGCTCTGGGAAAGAGCTCATCAGTGCAGGATTAGGACAGAAAGATCCCTTTCATGGCATCACTGACCACTGCCCATTAAGTTTGTGGTATCTCGATGTGGCTCTGGCCAGTGCCAAACATAAGGTGCTGGACCAAACAGACAATTTTTAGCTCAAAGATGCAGTCTGGAGTATGGCACCCGAAGGAAAACAAGGCAAACACACACAGGCAATGCTTTAATGAGCAGATGTTAGAAATCCACCTGAGGTACCTGTCAATTTGCAAGGCTGGAGAAGTTTAAATGGAGCTATAAAATGAGGTCAGGCTTGATAGACACTGCTGACAGGCAAACTCATGTGGAAGGGGAGAACAAGAAGAAGACCTCCTGCTTTCTTGTTCCAACCTGCAGGGCCCTAAATATAGACATCTGATGAGCCTGCTGCTGCTCCCCACTCTGTCAGCTGTACTTCGCAATCCTGACCACACCCTCCCAGCACTCAAGGAGAACAACTTGCAGGGCAGATGCTGGGAATTGCTTGCATTCACTTTTTAGAATTCAGAGCTACAAATCCTGGACCTCCCTTCGGTCCTCAGCACAATTTCCCAGTAGCAGGATTAGTGTTATGCTGCAGTGGGAGGCAGGAATACCCCTGAAACAGGGATAGTAGCTCTTTGAACGAAGCAGTGGGGAAATACTTCCACATTTCAGGAACAGATATTAAATTATGTAGTGCAGGGAATGGGAAGATCTTCAGCAAAGACCCAAGGCAAGACAATTTCTTATCTTGAGTGATTCTTCAAATGAATCTGGTGCTACCGCATGGCCAAAATCTGTCAATCTGCAGGAGGCAGGCGAATCTGAGTGACCTGCTATTCCCATGAAGGGAGAAACCCTGCTTGAACCTTACTTGCACTTACAACAGGAGAAACCACTATAATGTTGCAATTGACTGGAGAGGTTGAATGGATCTGTGAATTTCAGCATAGCACTGTCTAGAGCTCTTCCTACACTGTCCATTTTTTTTTTTTTTGTTAATATATTGATTTGTTTTAGCAGTCTGGCTTTTGGTGAAACAGCAGCAAATTCACTGCAAAATGTTGCATGCATTTTCTGTAGAGTCTGTGGGAACGTGGATTAAAGTCCACTTTGGGAAGACAATGTCATCCTTTACATGCTGTCTGCAGTTCAAACTCTGAATCCTTATGAAGATAGGAGTGTCTCTTTCAAGCCATATGTTTTTTTTCCATGGTTTGTAGAAGCAAATAAAATAATTGTGTTTGCAGATATCAGGCTGTGTATAAGCCCCTGTGATGTCCACAGTGCATGAATGCACGTTTATTTAGCCCATCTGCAAACTTGTAGCAGGCTTCACAGCTACCACTGTGGATATCAACAGAGTTATGAACGAACTTGGTCTCTGATAATGCATTTTAAAGGTTGGGGAACCATGAGAAGCAGTGAGTGTTTCCTGGCTTGGTGGCATGACAAATGTTGGTCACAGTATGTGAGGAGTGAGCCTCATCCCAATACAGCTCTTGGGATGAAGAGTCAAGGCAAAGAAGTTGTTTGCTTGAGTTGATGAGTCTGAACATTTACTAGGTACATTTGCTCTTTTAGCTGCACTGTCTGGCTCTGTCAGCCATTTGTACTAAGAGAGTCCCTGATTCTCATGTATCGCTTCAATGGGAGCTAGATGCCAAGCAGATAAGAACATATTATTTTGCTCCTGACCAATTGTTCAGGTATAAGCTGAATGGAGAAGGAGCAGTTCTGCAAAGCTGGAGCTTGTCTAGCCTGAATTTAGATGTCTACACTGTAGACATCTGTGTCTGCACCAGTCATTGCACTCAAAGAATAGAAATTGGCTCTTTCAAGCCTTGATCCACCTGACCTATTTTAAGTCTCTGCTGCAGGATGTGTCATGCCCGCAGTGCTCCTGTTTCTCTTCATTGACAGTATAGGGACTTGAGACATAACTCAACTGAATCTCATGCTATAGCACACGTATTCTCAAGTCTCCATGATGTTATTCTACAATTCCATTTGGAAATACCCAGATGACATAGGTGACTTGTCCCAGACATCCTTGAGAAGATTATTCAGGTCTCATTCCACTGCTTCCTGATACACCAGAGGAATGCAGAGTAGAGGCTGCCTGACAAGAACATTCCCTAGGTAAGAATGATCCAATGTATATGATTATAACTCTTAAACTCATTACCCCTGGGGAGCACAACTGCATTCTGCAGAGGCAGCTGTTCTCATAGCTTCCTTTCTTTGAATTCAGTGGATGCTTCTGTCAAATTGTCAGATTAACCCCTACTTCTTCTACAGCTAGAGCTGCTCCATAGCTCTTGAACTCTGCCCCTGACAAAGACTTTCAGTCATTCAATTCCATCATAGCCGGTCTCCATCAGTTGATTTTTTCAATAACTGTAGCTTCCGCCTAGTTGCATTATTTGCTCTTATCTGAAACTCACCATTTGTCTGAAATGGAACCAATCTTCTGCTCTACTTTAGGTCTGTCTGAATATCTGCAGCTCTGCACAGTCCAGGTGGTTCCTCTGAAAGCTGCTTCCCCGCAAGGACATTAAGGCATGGAGACCTGCTTTTGCCCGTACTTATTGTGAGCCACCACAAGGACTGACGCCCTTCAGCCACCATGTAGGCAAACTAGTGACATCACCAGAGATCCCCAAATCATTTCTTAGGGTGGACACATGTGGCTTGAAGCTTTGATCAACCACTTCAGCTGGCCCACAGGAGGGCATCAAATCTAGATCTAGTTCCCCTTCATTACCACAGCTGCAAGTCCCTGGCTCAGCTAACTCTAACCTTTCTGACCTTTCCACATTTCCTAATGACTTTGGGGTTAAAATTTACCTTCCCCCAGTCACCTACATACCTAAGCTTTACCTTCAGAGGAGACATCAATGCCTAAGAACACAGGACTATCAGAACCAGTAGGACTTATCGCATTCCAGTCTCGGAACAAATTACAGCATGCCAGGGGATGATAGTAGCTGTCTGTGGATGTGCTCGTAGTCCATGGCAAATGCAAGGAATGCACCTTCTTTCATGGTGGGTTAAGCTAAGTCACATTGCCTCAGATTTGCTGTGGGCTAAGAGCATACATGAACACTTTTCACAGCTCAGTGCATGCACTGCGTCTTGTTAAGCCATGGTAACTTGATCACACTTGTGCAATCCCCAGGCACCATAAAATCACTCTTTTCATGCAGTGCTGATGCTGTCTGCCTGCTGTGAGCTCTGTGGTCCTGTGTATTAGCCACAGATAAATCACTTCATCTCGTGCTCAATAAGGAAGGAAGAGGAATGAAATGTATTTTGTACAGTGAACCCAGGCTTTGGAAAGTAGCGAATGGAGTCCTGGAGAGAGATGAATGTGGAAGAGAAAAGTCATTTCTGCATCAGTACAGAAACTGATTATATTAGGATTCCT
>NW_009260684.1:2478429-2485214 GCF_000687185.1 Egretta garzetta
CTGAAGCCAAGGTATGCTGTGGCTGGTGGATGAAGGTGATTGAGAACAGCAGCACTCTTAGTCCAAGGGATGCACTCTTCCAATCACTGAATTTTCCACTGTGTGCCCACAAGAGTGCCATTGGCTGTGCTGTGGATGGCAGCTCCTGGTCCAGCTGTTTCTGCAGAGCAGGGACCTTCTCACTGCTGCTCTGATGCCTTGTGTAATGCAGGAGTCAGGCAGACAGCCCTCTCTTATTGCAGCCCTGAAGGTACTACAAAGCCAGTTGCCCTCCCATCACTGGAATAAGATGGTCTCAGCTCTAGGCCAAATTTTGAGCTTCCTATTCATACTTTACTTTCCTTTACTGGAGCAATACTTGACTATCTCCACATAAAAGAGGGAGAAAACCACCCCTGTCATATCCCTATCCTGGAACAGCCAACCTGAAGAACCTATGAGTGTCTGAAGTCAGAAGGCTTCATCTGTCATCCAGATACAACTGCCTCCCACAATTGGTGGCACCCCTTTACACCCAACCCTCTTCACATAGAGGATGCCTATTGCAGTCCTGTTCTTTAGGCACCAGATGTGAGGCAAGTGAAGGAAAAATATCAGCACTGCATAAAGATTATGGGAGGCCTTGCTGAAATCAGCATAGCTATCTCAAGGCACAATATTTATTATTTGGTTCTACAAAAGTTAAGCTAAGTAAAGCGTCTGCAGATTTTGTAAATTTTTCTCTCCTGAGAATGTGGCTACTTAAACAGGCCCCTTATCCACATTCTCCATCTCTTTCTAGGTTGCTGACACAGGCAAGACTTGGTCCAAATATTTCTGCTGGTCCGTCTCAGAAGTTTTTAATGATGGTATTGGGGTTGTCCTGTTAGGGTTGTGGCAAAATGGCTCCTTCCAGGATCCCCATTTTAGGAATCAGATTTTTCCTCTTCACACTGTTTTCCAACAGGAGATGGAAGGAAAAGGTACCAAGGGGTAGAAGTCACAGTCCTGGGGCCCTCCACAGCTGCAAGGCAGTATATTTATCCTGGCTGATTTTTAGGATGGAGGCTTAGTCCTGGTCTATTCACAAAATTAGTCTTAAGCACTCTATAGGATCACGACCCATTTATCCACCTCAAAGGCTCTCTTCTCTACAATGCTTCTCTTATAAGTAGCATAGGTCTCACTTCTTTCCAGTTATGTATCAAGTGTTTGGGTATTGCAAGGACCTAAAACCTTCTCTCAGCACCCTTTCCTGTTTGGGGTACAGGCAGAGTCGATGTCCCAGATGACAGGGCATACAGAAGCAAGTCTCAGTAGGCAGCATCATGGTGTTTCACACCCCAAAGTTTCTCAGGCAAGTTTACTTATTGGCTAATGCCCGTTTTGCCCCAGTGAGACTTTTCTTTCTCCTTGAAGGAAATCCATGTAACTAAGCCCAGTGCAAGACCTTTGTGAAAAGGAAGGTGATATTTATTTTAAACAAAAAATTATTTCACTCACTCCCACTCTCGATCCCACTCACCAGCACCAAGACACCTGTCCAAGGGGTGTGGTCAGGGCCACCTGCATGTGGCATAAAGGATGAGAGCTATGGGCTGTCAAACCTCCAGTGTCCTTTTGATTTTTCTTGATTGATGACAACAAACTGGCTTTTGGTCACATCTTTAATACTATTTAGGAGCCAACACTTCTTACTATATGTTCTTTGTCTCCAAACCTTGTGTACTTCACCCTCCTTAAATATTAGGCAGGCTTGCTGTCCTTTGCATTTCCTTGTTTCGGGTATGTTCATGGCTAATGAGCGTTTTCTGTTGGGGTAACAGGCAGGGGAATGTCACACGCAATACGCTGCACCTTGTTGCCATCTACCAGGTATCGACCTGATACCACTCTTCCATCCTTCACCTGGTGACTCAGACGTGCCGTGGTCTTTATGCAAACGACACATTCCTGAGTGCTTACCAGTCTGATTGCTGTTGATCATGCCCTTGTTTATCAATAAATGCTATTCTTCTAACCCTTGCTCCAACGTTTCTTCTGGTGCTTTGTGACAGATATTTTCATTTATGCTCTGTTCAGAACAGTTGAAATTCTCCTCTTACAAATCATGACATAATTGTGAAACCTTGTGGGATTTTTGGTAAAAATGCAAAATGATAAACCCTACTCTGTGGCTTCCTCCCAGAATCAGGTGAATGACTTATCGGTCTCCTTCTTGAAACCTAAATCTGTACCTCATTGTTTGTCAGGAAGCCTGCAAGAGAGAAACGTCAAAGAGCCTCAGAGCTTCTCATGAGAGCTGGTTTTCCCATTGTGCAGTTACAGAAAATGTGGGGGCTGCAGCATCACCTTCCTCAAAAAGCAACCTGACCAGCCTCTGCTCGACTGGAACTAAGACTGGAAGAGGAAGGAATTTCTCAGCCTGACATGCCTGTCTGCAGGGGGAGGACTCAGGCCTGTGGGGATCAAGATGCACTGGCAAAGCTGAAAAGTGGGCATTTGTAGGGTACTAGCATGTCCTTCTAGACTACCAGGTCCATTGCTTTAACTATCACTGAATAAATACCTTAGTATCAACAGATAGCGTGTGGCTGGGCTTGTTCTTGCATCAGAGTGCCCTACTTTGCTTGGCCCGACCTACAGTGTGTGCAGGCTTGGCACACCGGTGCCTGCTGGCATGGGAATGTGTTTTACTTCATCCTTATCTGTCTATCAGGCCAATATAGTTTTGCATAGACATTAACAAGGGTGCTGTTGGAAGGCCTCACCTTGAGATAACAATGCAATGCATTAAAAGGGCTCAGCAGGGATGGAGAGCAAATACTGTGCAGGGTGAACATTTGCAGAGTATTGGAGCTGTGGGCAAACTTTGCCCCAGTGAATCTGAACTTGCCAAGCAGAGCCCAGGACCAACCCTGACTTGCGTGTGTCATTTACCGTCAGATCTGGACTTGGTGCAGGCAGAGACTGACAACTGCACGCGGAACTTCAGGTGTGAGTTGAGAAAGTTTCTTCCTGAGGCTGCCAGCTGAGCGATCACCACTTCGTGGAGCCCAATACAAAGTCTGTGTGCGACATGCTGTGCCAAATACTCCTGAGGGGAGACATGGCTATGCAGAGAGCGCCAGGTTTCTGAGTGCTAAACACCTGACATCTCCTTCTGCAAAAATGCCAAGCACCAGTGAGATTTCTCTCTTGACAGGTGCTGAAGTGTCTGACTGTCTCCCTGTCTTGAACGTACCATAAAGCCAAGCTCATTTTGGAGCCTGTCTGTAGGTTCAGGTGCTGATTTCTCCAGATATTCATGCAAAACACAAATAAAGGCTTGTTACTGAATGCATCAGTTTCTAAAGTTACTCTATGGAGGCAGGGCATAGGAAAAGAAGACTGAAGCTGAATAGGTCCATCAAAATGCACCTCTGGAAGGTTTGCCTGAGCCCACAGTACTGCAAGATATCCAGTGCTTTGGTGCAAGGACTGGGGGAAATTCAGAAGGAAGACATTAAGAAGCAGGTATTGCCTCTGGAGATAGAGACAGGCTGCCCAGCGCGTCTGCTCTGATACTTGTTACCAGATGTTCAATAAGAGCAGGAAATACCCATCTGCAAGAGCTCCCCAGGGCTTGCCAGCCCAGAAATGTGCGGCAGAGACTTCGGCCACTCTTATAGCCTAGCTGAGATACAAGGGTTGTTAAGGAAATTCCTTAATTTTATATGCAAATGTAATAATGTGCTTTATTGTTTTATATTTCTGTAAGTTATTTCCATTATTGCAAATTGATGCTTTCACAATGCAAATACATTGTTCAGCCTTTAAATCTCTGGTAGTGATAAAGCTGACACAGCCTGACTTTCTGGTGAGGAAGGACTGCACTTCTGAGGGTTTGGTGGTTCTTAAACCTCATACTAAAGGAATCCTGTAATTACTGGGCTCTCAGAAATTTCCTCATGGAACACTGAAGAGCAACAGGGATCCCCTGCCATGTCTTTTGGACCACCCCGGAGCTGGTCTGATGGAGAGAGTGACTGGTATCACTGCAAGCCAGGAAAGCTCCTTGTCAAGGGCCAGGAAAGCAGGCTTGGACCCTGGGGTTCCCACAGCAGCTTCTGGCATTTATGTCCCTGCTCCTGGCCTGTGTGGGGACATGAAAAGATACTGTCAAAGTCACAGCTTCATCATCTGAGAGTGAAAGGTCTCCACTTGGATGTTACTTTCCTCCCATTATTAGTTGGCTGTATTTTTTCAGCATTTTTCCTTAATGTCAAGAAAACTGTATGTAAGTGCACACAGAAGGTGTTCTATGGGTCTGGAAATAACTGTGTGTTCCCACACTCACCCAGGTGGTGCCATCTCTTCTCCAGCTCAGGATTAGCTGCAGTTAGAAGTAGCAAATAAAATACGTAAGAATGCGAGAAAACAGTCCTGCAGATTTGATGCTCCATCATTTTAGTGGGATTTGGAGCTGATTTCTTCATAGAGGTGCAGGAGGAAGTTTGTTTGATGAGAAAAATATGAAAGATAGACCACAGGAACGTGTTTCATTCACAGTTGAGATCAAGAATCTGATCTGTTCAGGGCAGCATATGAGAATAAATCCCCAGGGTTGATACTGCTTTGGAGATGTCCCAGCTATTTGCTGTCACCCGTCTACTTGCATGGGGAAACCAGGCTCATGTCTTGAAAGTAAAGGATTTGGTCCTCAGCATGTGGGAATGGAAATTACTTCTGCTGGCTTGAGGTTTCTGCTGAGGCCATGACCTCCAGCCATTAGCTTGCAAATGTTTGACAAGCTGATGGCTGCTGAGCAGCCATCTCTGCGAATGACCTGGCCTGTAGCCTATGGCAAGATTGCAACTTTGGTGAGGGTCCAAACACCTTGAAGCTGCTGGGAGCCTGTAACCCAGCTGGTCCCTTTCATGGGTGAGCTGCAGGAACCTAAACTCAGCACTGACCACAGTGTCAGTTTGCATTAGATACCCATGAAAGTCATTTTATCAGGCATCTCAGGATCATATAATGTCCCAGGTATTGTACCAGGTCATAAAAATTTTTAATTTAAATTTAAGTATCCAAAATACACTATGCAATTGTCCCCTGTCTCATTGGCTGTATTCTTGTCATGACTTGGAGCAAGACGTCTACAGTAACACATCGAATATTTATGTTAAGATCCTGGTTATGTAGTACCACAAGTGAACAAAAAAGGCTACAGAATAGATAAGATTTGACTAATTAGTGTGTGCAAATCATATCACTTATGAGATACGAAATAACGGCTTAGAAGCTCTATTACTGCTATCACCAAGAAAAGCCTGGCCTTCCCAAGGCTAAAAGTCACCAGCGTTGCAGCACCAAGTTTTTAATGAGGACTGGGAGCAGACTGCAGTTGTAGTTAAGGGCAGGAGGACCTCTTTTGCTGAGAGGAGCTCCTCTTTCCTTGTCACATCACTGGTGTAAAACTATCTCACACAAGACAAACAGGTACACCTAATTTGTTATCTGCAGTTAGAGTTAATTTGCTGTCTGCACTTTTGGGAAGTCCCAACTTATTCTTCTCTTCTGACATGTCTGACATTTTTCCTGCTATTCTACTTCCTATTCGTGTTACCCTAATTTAAGTGAAGACGCAGCCTACGCTATTGGCAGATATAACACTGCTATGTTTATGAGCATCTGTCCTATATATTTGATTTACATTTAACCTACCCTATTTGAAGGTTTAAAGTGTAAAGATCACAGTCGTTACCTACAGCAAGACAATTAATAGGTGGCGTGAACAATTGGGGAGTTTATGCCTCAGGCTGCTATCAGTACAGGTATGGTCCTGTCGTGTACCTCTGTCCATGCAAAAGAGAAAACAGGACTGTGCAATGAAGCGGTTGAGAGTCGGATACATTCCCCAGCACCACCGTTGGGCAGAGTGGAAGCATCCCAGTAACAGAGTGAAATCTAATCTCGTTCCTGTTAAATATAACTCAGGTTTTAAAATCTGTTTCTGATGCTGGGTGAATTTGCATGAGGCTAAATAAGGATTATTTAAGTGGAAATACTTTGGTGTGGATTGTGCAATGAAGGTCTTATGATTAGTGATGGTAAATGTGAGGTTTGCTAAGGGATGGGCAACTTCTACAGGGGACTATAGCCGCCAGTGGGGCCATGGCCATTCCAGAGCTGGGGGCAAGAGTAAGTCCGGTCTTGCTCTGCATGTGTCTACATATATGCATATCACTACTCTTCCCATGCTCTGCTACCTTTGAAAAGACACCTGAGCACACAGGTGAGGGCAGCATGCATGCCATAGCACTGACACACCATTGTCCTTTAGACCAGCATATGCATCTCCGAGGGTTAAAGCAACTTAAGGAGCTCAGCAATCATGTGCTACATTCACTGAGGCTGTGCCTGTGCCTGTGGACCCAGAACATGCCATCCCTCTGGGATAACCGACCTGCTGGTTTAGGAGAGAGACTATGGAGACATCAGACCCTGTTGCTCTTCATGTTGCTTCAGGCCTCTGCCTGGCACTGGTCTGCTTGCTTTGTCCTGCCTTGGGCTTGTGTTTAACAGACCAAGCTGTTCAGAGCACCAGTCAACCTCTCTGTTTCACAGAAGCTCCTGAGCATTCAGCCAAGAGGTCCCTGATGATTGCTTGGGGTTCATAGAATCATAGAATCATAGAATGGTTTGGGTTGGATGGGACCTTTAGAGGCCATCTAATCCAACCCCCCTGCCGGGAGCAGGGACACCTTTAACCAGATCAGGTTGCTCACAGCCCCGTCCAACCTGGCCTTGAATGGTTCCAG
>NW_009260684.1:2485331-2495792 GCF_000687185.1 Egretta garzetta
TCACAGCTGTTTTCCCTCCTAAAAAGATTGTCCCCACCTTTCCTATAGGCCCCGTTTAAGTACTGGAAAGCCGCAATCAGGTCTCCCCACAGCCTTCTCTTCTCCAGGCTGAACAACCCCAACTCTCTCAGTCTGGCCTCATAGGAGAGGGGCTCCAGCCCTCGGATCATTTTAGTAGCCCTCCTCTGGACCCGCTCCAACACTTCCATGTCCTTCTTGTGCTGAGGGCTCCAGAGCTGGACGCAGGGCTCCAGGTGAGGTCTCACCAGAGCAGAGCAGAGGGGCAGAATCCCCTCCCTCGACCTGCTGGCCATACTTCTCTTGATGCAGCCCACAGCACGGTTGGCTTTCTGGGCTGCCAGAGCACATTACTGGCTCATGTCCATCTTTTTGTCCATCAATATCCCCAAGTCCCTCTTGGCAGTGCTAAAGTTCCTGAAAGCCCTACTCCAGAAGACTGGCTGGGGATGTGAAGATTCTGAGCTGAGCAAACATGGAGCAGGGAGTATTTGTAGTGACTTTGAGGAGACATTGGGCTGGGGTCCTTCTCATCAGTGTTCTCCAGGAGTGTTTTCCAAGCTGGATGCACTGTACTTTAAAAAATGGGTTGTACATGCTGTTTCTCAAGCAGGATTTCTTCCTGGACTGCTGATCAGATCAAGCTACATGCAGTGAGGCGTAACTCATCTCCAACTATATATTGAACTGCAGCCCTGGGTTTCTCACTCACACTGGTCTGGCTCTGCAGGCAATAATGCAGCTGCTGCATGTTCACACCAGCATGAAAGGGAAACGATGCTCAGGTCATGTCCACAAAGGGACAGTTCTCTGCAGCTCTTGAAAGAGAAGAATTGCTTGATGAGGGAGTCTGCTTCTGGTGCTAGAAAGCTCACTTGAGTTTCCCCTGCCAAGATGCAGCTGGTTGCATGGGTTTGAGATAGTGCACTAGCCTCCCCGGAGTCCTCCAACCTCCTGTATCGGTGTCAGATGTGGTGACTCCAAACCCAACATGCAGGGCAGGGCAGGAGGGCAGAGACAGACAAACAAATTGGGAGAAGATTGGTCCTTGACAGAACTATTTCTTTACTCTCCTGTTTTTATATGTTCCAAGAGCAGCAGGGGTTTAAAGCCTCTCCTTGGGGCAGGAAAAGGATAGTGATGGTGGTAGCCTGAAGGTGCCTGCCAGCACCGCAAGAGTTCTCATGTTTGAAAGGACAAAGGCTGCTTCCAAGGAAGCAGAAGCAAGGAGAAATATCTAGCAAGAACCTGGATCTGTGGCTCCTTTTGTACAGTTGTAAGACTGGAGGGGAAGGGAGGGAAGTGCCACAGCCTGGGAAACTAATCTGGGATAGCGAAGGAGAGGCAGCTCTGCACCAAGAGCCCATTTCAGGGTGCTGGGTCAGCTGGGATGTCTCAGCCACCAAGGATCATAATTTCAAATACTTTAGCAGCAGGTTTTTCAAGGGCTTGGCACCTGAAATGCCTTTCACAAGCCTTGCAGTTCCAGCGGGTGCACTTCATCAGTGGGTACAGTCCATGCTGCTGAAGGCTGCCTGCTCAGGGCCAGCCTTGCTGCTCACCATGAAGGCTGGACAAAAGCCGAGTTATTGCCAGGCTGCAGGGTGAGGTTTGGCCTCAGCGCTTTCATGAATTCTGAATTCCTGCTTTACTGTGCTCTGGGAGAAAATAGTCCTGCTAAGCTTAAGAGCTCTTCTGCTGGATGATGACATTCAGGGACCAGTTAGGATGGATTTAAGGGTAGAAGTCAGATAAAGCACCTGGGTCTGATCATTTTTTTCTCATTCTTCGGCAATGACTTATTTTCAGGATCTTACAGAGTAACATGCACAACTGCTGGTAACTACATGGGAAATTCTTTTTGGTCCTCACTGCTACTTTTTACAGACACCCTCCTTTGCAAGAAGAGTACTGTTCTGTGAGGGAAATGGAGCAGGAAGCACATGCAGGCAGAGCTCAGCTGCACACCTTAATGCACAGAGTGAGTGGCTGCAAGGCTGGGTTCCTACATTTAAAAAATACATGAATGCTTTCACATTAAGCACTGGAATCCGAATTCCTCTGATCTTAGAGGATATTACCCCTTGCTGCTGATGGGATTTGGTATTTGGGCAATGCAAAAAACCAGAATTAATTGCAATTGCCTAAATATGGGCATGGGAAATGAGCTGTGGACACTCAGGGAGGTACTTATGTCACCTGCTTTGAGACATCTGGAAATAAGATGATTTAATCAGCATGAATTACCCCCAGATTCCTCTACTGAGAGTCAGGCACCTCTGGGACAGAGTCAGTGCAGTGGTTTAGAGCTCACGTCTGGATGGGTACACCTTCTGGAGGAGGTTATTTCCTGCCACGTGAACCAGAAGGGATCAGTGCAGAGCAGCATCCAACTCTGAGATGCCATGTCTGAGCAGAGGGCTCCCTGCCCTCATGTTTCATGTTCCATGGGGTGGCAATAACACAAAAGAATCCTGTCCTTGTAAAGCCAATCTAGCTGTTCATGGAGTACTTAGCCAGCAGAGGTGTGGTGGCAGCAGCGGGTGGTCCAGCCGTCTGCATCCTCATGTCCATTGCATCCCAGGAACAGGGGACCCTCCAGCACAGGCTGCTGGGCCAGGATAGGAATTCAGGCCTAAAGAAATGATAGTATATTCTAGTGAAGTTCTAGGGTGCAAGACAAATTTCTAGCCATAACCTGAACTCCAATGATTCCTTGGTTTTGAGGTCAGAAGAGACTAAATGTTGTTACCGCTCCTCCTGAGACATAAAGCACCGGGAATGTCACCAAGTGATTTGAGTTCATAACCCCAGTGATGCTACAGAAAGCTGCCTGGTCTTGTACTCAAAATCTCCAAGTGATGGAAAATCCACCATGCTCTGAAGTTGCATCAGTGATTCATTAACCTTGCCTGAGCTTCCAGCAGCTGTTCGTTTAGCCTGCTTACTATCATCAGAGATCTACTTTTCCTCTGGCTAATTATAGACTGTAATCAAGTCACTTCTTAGCTAGTTAGTCCCCTTTGTGAGCACATACTGCATACCTAAATTCCCCTTATACTTTCAAACTGGAAGCATTACTCATAGTTATTTTGTGTTTTCTGGAATGCTTATCACCCCAGAAGAGGCTGCATTTCACTGGTGGTTACAGTATTTTTGGATCAGTTAGTGTGTTGTAGTCAGATGAAGGGTCTACCTACCAGTGTCCAGACACTGCTGTTATTTATTATTCTAGTAGCTTAGCATTCCTGAAAAGAAGCGAAGGAGAAGAAATGCTGATGTTGCTCCATGGGCAATAACTTCCTCTGGAGGACTTTCTTGGCTTCCTGAGAAGTTCTTCCATGTGGCATGGCTCCTTTGGCTATAGACACATGACAAACACAGAGGACAAACAATTTCTTTTGGAGCTGCATCCAAGACCAGAATGTCACTTTCTTCTGGGATATTTGTGGTGGTTTGACACCTCTGTTGTGTCTCCCATTGAGCAACAGAGATAGTGAGTCACAGACTGGTAAGTACTTCAGAGTCCTAGCTGGGATCAGGCTCCAAACAGCTGGATGGTATATATGCACATGGAGAATGCAAATCTTTGCACCTAGTTAGTTTAAAAGCTGAATGCACAAGGGAAAGATGTTAACAGAGAGGGAAAACAACTTTTTAAATGTTATGTAATGTGTGAGGTTTATAACTTGAAGCATCACCATGATCTCCAGATATTGAAAGCAGAGTCTAGTCCCTTCATCTTCTCCATGGACAGATGCCCATGGACCAGCTCCATGCTGCTAAACAGTGGCATTATGGCATTTGCTTCTGTGCATTTAATGGCTGGGATTTTCTCTTAATCAGTAAAAAAGAAATTGAAACACTGTCTGAAGTCTGCAGGAGTCATTGGTAACTATCTTCTGCTGGGCTTGCCTTGCTGTTTACCAGGCCTAGGATACCCAGAGATGGCATTGTGGCTTGCAAAAATACTTCATACATGCTAAATCTCTCTGCCTAACATGTCTTATGGCAGGAGAGAGACAGTATGCCCCATGGTGAAGACAGAGCCTGTAAGAACAGCTTCCAGGCTGCACTGTAGCCGAAGCTCTCAAAATCCTGGATTCATAATAAAAATATGAAAATTACATAATAAAAAAAATTAAAAACATAAAAATAGGAATTTTGGCACAGTGCTAATTTTAGATACAGTTTTCACAGTTCTGCAAAGCCCACAGTGATGGGGGGGTTTGTCCCATTTCATGTGTATCTTCTATCTGTGTAAGTAGCAATCTTTCATAATGGGCAACATTAAAAGTTATAAGCCTCATAAAAACAGTTAGAGAAGACCTGTGCAATTAACCTGTGGGTTTTCTTCCTAAATACAAGCAGAGTGCCCAGTGTGTGCCTAGCTGGGTGTTAGGGCCCAGCACTGATGCTGGAGCATAGCAGAGAGGGGGATTATTTCAAGAGATTTCTAAGTCTCCTTGCAGTTTTACATCTGTGGCAACATGGAGCATCCAGAAACCCACCCTCTGTGCATTAGTGTTGCTTTACTGATTTCTGGCCCAAAAACTAGCTCCTGTTCTTCAGTTTTCAAGAGAGATTTATCTTAGCTGCAAGTATTAACTATATAGCATGTGGCAGCCTTGTTAAGTATGGGTTACTGAAAACAGGAACTAACTGCAGGCTTGGCAAGGGCTGGCCTTTGCTGTGAGCATAAAGTGTATGGAATACAAATGTTCCAACAGCTTAAAGGAATTTAGAGAAGGTAAGAAAAATAAAAGTGTAATTAAGAGACCACAACTA
This sequence comes from Egretta garzetta, assembly GCF_000687185.1. NCBI lineage: Eukaryota > Metazoa > Chordata > Aves > Pelecaniformes > Ardeidae > Egretta > Egretta garzetta. The sequence goes on from NW_009260684.1 coordinate 2,490,138, forward strand.
TGATGACACATTTCAAATGGCAAGTGGAGACACAAATCACTCAGAAAGCAGTAACCAAAGAGGCTGTGTTGCTGGCTAACAAGTCTACTGAGCAGCATCAATCCCCATGGATTAACCTTGTGCTGAGGTCAGGTCCATTGCCAATACTCTAGCATGTCCCAAGTCTCTTATTCCAGAAGAATTATGAACTCTAGAGAGACATTAGGGAGAAAACCTCTGCAGTATAGTAAAAGGTCCAAAAATGAAGAAATCAAATCCAATGGGAATCCACTCCCTTAACAGATACTCAGAGATAGGGATGCAGGCAGATACAGCAGCTCGCATGTCATCCATCAAGTGCCTGGAATGCGTAGAGGACTGTTTCCTCATTCAAATGTTAGATGTGCCAGCCCAGAATGAGGCACTGCTGGACTTTCTATTTGCAAACCAAGAAAACCTGCTTTGTAGTATCTCGGTTAGTAACAACCTTGGCTGCGATGATCAGAGTATTGTGGAGTTCAGGATCCTGCTGAGCACACTGAAGGTTAGTACCAAGGCAAGGGTTCTAGATTTTAGAAGAGCAAACTTCAGCTCACTCAGAGCGCAGCTGGGAGGGATTCCGTGGTATGCTTCCATGGAGGATAAAGGAGCTAATGAGTGCTGGGAGTTCTTCAAGAGCGCTCTCTTGGAAGCACAAAACGAGTTTATCCCCTATAAAGGAAAGAAAAGTAAGTGGAACAAGAGGCCCCTTTGGCTCAACCATGAGCTCCTGGGTCTGCTCAATACCAAAAGAGAAGCATACCAGAGATGCAGAAGTGGAAGATTATCCATTGAGAACTACAAGGGCATTGCCAGAGTGTGCAGAGATGCAGTTAGAAAACCAAAAGCTCAGCTTGAACTGAAACTGGCCAGAGATGTCAAAAATCACAAGACAGTGTTCTTCAGGTATGTAAACTACAAGCATAAACAGAAGGAAAACATAGGCCTTCTGTTAAACAGAAGAGGTGAATCAGTCACCAATAATGCTGAAAAGGCAGAGGTTCCCAACATTTTCTTCACCTCTGTCTTTACCAACACTGCTGGGTCCCAAGCTTTGGGAATGAAAATCCAGGTTGATCCAAACATAGAGGCACCATCAGTGAAGGAAGAGTTGGTATGTGAATTACTACAGGAGCTTGACCCCTACAAATTGATGGGCCCTGATACCATCCACCCAAGGGTGTTGAGAGAGCTGGCTGATGTAATTGCAAGGCCACTCTCCATAATCTTGAGAAGTTGTGGAGATCGGGGGATGTCCCAGAGGACTGGAGAAAGGCAAATGTTACCCCTAGCTACAAGAAGGGCTCATGGGAGCACCTGGGTAATTATAGGCCCATTAGTCTTATTTCAATCCCCAGAAAAGTTATGGAACATATGTCCTCCTGGGGGACATCACAAGTCAAACGAAGCATATGATTGTGTCCTGGTTTCAGCTGGGATAGGATTAATTTTCTTCCTAGTAGCTGGTATAGTGCTGTGGTTTGGATTTAGTGCTAAAAGAATGTTGATAACACACTGGTGTTTTTAGTTGTTGCTAAGTAGTGCTGAGACTACTCAAGGACTTTTTGAGTTTCTCCTGCTTGGCCAGGTGCATAACAAGCTGGGAGGGAACATAGCTAGGATAGCTAACCCAAACTGACCAAAGAGCTATTCCATACCATATAACGTCATGCTCGGGGGGGTTAGTCGGTCGGTTGGGGGGCAGAGTGATGGCAGCGCGGGGGGAGCGATCGCTGCTCAGGACAGGCTGGGCATCGGTCAGCAGGTGGTGAGCAATTGCAGTGTGCATCACTTGTTTTATATATTCTGTATATTTTCTTACCATTATTATTATTACTGTTGTTATTCTTCTCTCTTATTAAACTGTCTCTATCTCAACCCATGGGTCTTACTTTTTTTTCCCCGATTCTCTCCCCTATCCCACTGCGGGAGGGGGGGGGTGAGCAAGCGGCTGCGTGGTACTTAGTTGCCAGCTGGGTTAAATCCAACACAGCTTCACTAAAGGTAGATCATGCTTGGAAAATATGGTGGCCTTCATGATAAAGTGACCTGCTCAGTTGACATGGGGCAAGCGGTGGACATTGTCTACCTGGACTTCTCCAAGGCTTTGAACATGGTTCCCCATGGCCTCCTCCTGGAGAAATTGATGCATTATGGCCTAGACAAGTGGTGATTGGGGAATTGGCTGACAGGCCAAAAGAGTGGTGGTAAATAGCTCTTTTTCAAACTGGCAACCTGTCACAAGTGGGGTCCCCCAGGGGTCAATATTGGGCCCAACATAATTCAATATCTTCGTAAGTGAACTGGACGATGGGATCAAGTGTAGCCTGATGAAGTTTGCAGCCAACACCAAACTGAGTGGGGAAGGACACACTCTGGAAGGGAGAGCCACTGCAGGACCATCTGTATAGTCTGGAAGAGTGGGTTAACATTAACCTTATGAACTTTAATATGTTCAAGTGTAAGGTCTTGCACCTGGGAAAACAATCCAGGAGTGCAGCACAGACTGGGATCCACCCGGCTGGAGAGCAGCTCAGTGGAAAGGGACCTGGGGGTGCTGGTGGCCAGGAAGCTCCATAGGAATGAGCAGGGTGCTGTTGCGGCCAAGGAGGCCAACAGGGTGCTGGGCTGCATCAACAAGGGCATCACCAGCAGAGATAAAGGAGTCATCATCCCACTCCACTCGGCGCTGGTCAGGCCACACCTGGAATACTGTGTACAGCTCTGGTCCCTGCTGCACAAAAAGAGATGTGGACAGGCTGGAGGGGATCCAGAGCAGGGCCCCCAAGATGATCCAAGGACTGGGAAGCCTCTCTCAGCTGTATTAGGGTGGGCCAGAGGGGATCTCATCACACATGCCAGTACCTAAGGGGGAGCTACAAGGAAGATGGAGACTCCCTTTTTACAAGGAGACCCATGGAGAGGACAAGGGGGAATGGACACAAGTTGCTCTTGGGGAGATTCCAACTGGACATGAGGGAAATTTTTTGCCATGAGAACAGTCACCCATTGGAATAATCTCCCCAGGGGAGTGGTTGACTCCACCACATTGGACACTTTTAAGACTCAGCTGGACAGGGTGCTGGGCCCTCTTGTCTACACTGTGCTCTTGCCTAGAAAGGTTGGACCAGATGATCCTTGATGTTCCTTCCAACGCGGTGTTCTATGATTCTATGATATTGGCAGGCCAGCAAAGGTTTTGAAAGAGGTGTCATGCAGGGATGGTAACAGCCTGAGAGGATCAAAAAATGATGAAATCAAGGACTGAGACTACAGAGTTGGGAAACATGAGTCCTGTTTCCATAGAACCTGGGTTTTTTTTCTAAATTTCCAGGAAAAAAAGTAAGACCTTTGTGAACTTTGGCAAAAAGCACAAGAATGAGATACCCATCATTTTTGAAAATGCATCTTATTTGTGAGAGAAAAAATGCTTTGCTGAAAGATTTCAAACAGTTTTAGTCAATACCTAACCTGCAAATATCCTACTTAGCGGTCGTTGTTTCTGTGGTCATGAGAGGGTGCTGAGTGAGTCAATCCTCTCCTCCCAAAGGGCAGTTGTCCTTCCTACATCCATTTCCCATGCAGGATGATGGGTTCTTTGATAAAACATTTCATTGCTCTCCCATGGCTAAGTGGAAATTACTTGCTAGACCTGGTCCAATGACTCTTTGCTATAATTTTTCCCAGTGATTTACCTGTGGGAGTCAAGCCTGACTCATTTGCACGTATGTGGCTTCATTGCCACTGTGGGGCTTAGTGTCCACCAGCACACACACAAAACTCTTCTGGGGGATCAGACCAGGGCCAGCAGGACTCTGGAGCCAGGATCTGTTTGTCGTGGGAGCCTAATGCAGTGGAGGACATTTAATCTTCCTCAGCTCTCCTTATTTCTTCCATAAGATCTTCTACCCCTGCTCAAGTTATCACCATGAATGTTAAAACACAAACACAATAAATCCACACCTCCATAGTATTCAAACACTACAAAAAAGTGTCTTGTCACTGAAGCTGGTGCAAAGAGCATCAGTAACACTGTTTTGTGGATAGCCGGCACAACAGGGTATGGAAGGATGTGTGATATAGTCTCTTACAGGTGCTAGGATTAGGTTTGAAACACTCCAACAAGTGTTGTCAATTAAAGAAACTGTCATGCCAAGCCTTTTCTTTCTGCTTGAAGCCAGCAGAGCCCATGATCTCAAATCTGTGTCTGCAGCCTGCAGACTCTTGAGTGGAACCAACCTGGAGTTGCATAGTTTGGTTAGAGAAACCAGCCTATTAATTGGTCGTAGCAGTAAGCTCTGGGTTCTGGCATCAGGTCCTCTCTTCAGTGTCAGCTTAGCCCGAGGTATATTGTAAATGCCAGTGGGGTCCACTGCACCGCGATTCCAGCCTGGGGGAGTGCACCCAGCCTGCTTGCAGTAGGTGGGATGATCTGTCCCCTCTGAACTACAGATATTAGGAGCTAAAGAGAAATGACATGTCTCCAAGCTCTTCATCCACAGTGGGTCAGACAAGCTGACCTGGTCAGACCTGACCCCCTGCAAGCTTACTTGGTCACGGCTAATGTGGATGCAGCCTTCCCTGTGAGAAGCTGGTGCTGGTAAACGCTGCCTCCAGAGTGATGGAGGTGGGATGGTGCCCTAGAAAAGTCGAGCTGCCTGTCTCTGCCTCCAAGGTCAGGACCTGTGATTCTTCTGAGTTCAAAGGAAGCAGCAGAAAATTTCTCACACAGACACAACAAAATGAGCTAAACCCAGAGAAACCACAGATCATCTCTGTTCCCAGGAGACGGAGATCTCATTCCAAGAGGATGTCTGGAGTGGTCCTTTCGCTATTCCATGCCAGTTCCTTATCCTTCCCATGAGAACTAGAATTACAGAGTAATCTTCTGAATGTCATTTAGCATTAGTAATCTTTTATAGTTACAGATTTTGTTCTTTTCTGCTCCTTTTCATGTGCATCTTGGTCTATAAGCTCTGGGACACAGCTTGATGTTCCCTGGCAATGTGGCTTACAACACAGCAACTCATTTAAGGTGAATGGTGAGAAATATTTTTTGGGAAGTTTAAATTATTTTATTCTTTATGTATAATTGAAAATGGAAACCGGAAAACATATGGAATGTGACAAAAATCTGGATTCTGAAAGTCTTTTTTAGTTTAAAAAATCTGTTAATGATGTCCAAGGTTTTCTTTTTTTAAAAAAGTACACATTTTGGGAAAAAAACCCCCACTTTATTAAACTTTCCATGTTGAGGTAACAGAGTCAAACCTGGCATTTTACAATAAACCTGTTTGTCTAACTGGAAGGTTTTTAATTTAAATTGTGTTTTGAAGGAAAAATTGAAGTGAGCTCATGGGCTTCTTGTGGTGATAGGGTAACAGCAATTCCCTTGTGGCTTGGGGACTCCTTGGCTGTGTCTGTAACACCACTTGACTCATTTATTTCTATAGGCTGGACTTCAAATGGGTGTTGATGTGCTGTTTGTTCCTTCTCTTCTGCCACACATGTCTTGGGAGTCCACAGTCCAGTTTTAATGGCATATTTTATTTTCCTGTTTTTGAAGACTGTAGACATGGGACTCCACAGTGACCTAACCTGGTTCTCTGGTGTTCTGGAGCCCTTCATCTCCTGCTG
>NW_009260684.1:2495810-2509938 GCF_000687185.1 Egretta garzetta
CCTGCTGAAGTTCATGCAACCCCTGAAAATATTGGGCACCCACCTAATTCTCCATAACTATCTGGGAGTGATTAGTGGATGTTTGCAAAGTTTTTTTCCTTAGTTCTTGTCATTCATTAGTTCTTGCAATAATCTGGAATAGAGGTTGTCCAGACTGATTTGAGTTTGTTGCACAAAGCGCTCGAAGTCATTCCTGTGGTGAGGCTGGGCTTTACTTCCTGATCTGCAAATCATACTTTGCCAAAGATGAAACTTCTGGGCAAAGACCCAACTTCTTTGGGTTTTAACCATAAGGGAGAAAACAGGATTTGGCATATTCATGTCATTTGGTCCAGTTTCCTGCCATTACCTGGGCAGCCGTAGTCCATCTGTGTGAACAACTGTGTTATAAGCAAACGCAAATCTTCAGCTGTTGCTCGTTGCTCAAGCACCTCTTCTCTCCATGTAGAGTGCTCTACCATGCTTTGGAGCCCTCCTGGGTAGACAGATGCATCACAGGTACAAGAAAGAATCGTTCTCACTAGCACCAGTGTGCATTCCCATGGCTCGTGGTGCTACTCACACTATTGCAGGATTTGGCCCTTTACTGCCACTCCTGTGAGAAAGGTGAGACCTGAACTCCTCAGGAGTGAAAAGCAAATCTGAGATCAAGATCTTGACTGGGATAAAATAAAGTGCCCCATTCAGTTCCAGCTCACAAACACAGGGCAAGGTCTGGAGATGAGGTGAATGACTGAGCAGCTCCTGCAGGGCAGTGGAGTGTGGAGTCTGCAGTCTGGGACTTGCTGGCTTAATGAATGAAGAAGCAATATAACAGGAAAGGACTTACATGGCCTGCTCTACGCTTTTCCCATTTTTTCTCAGGGTGTTTGAGAGCATGTCCTAGACACCAGCTTGGGGTGTGCTAGGATCTGCTCAGTGAGTGACCAAGTGCCCATGTTGTGCTATCTAGTTGTCCTCAGTAGAGTGAAAATAGGAAGAAAAAGAATATAAAGGTGACTTTATACCTCTTCGACTGTCCCTGGGGCTGGTAGAGCCCAAACAGGCACAGCCTGGAAGGTGTCTGCAGTCACTGCAGTAGCCCAGCCTCTTGATCTACACTTTCCACCTCTGTGGTCTCTTCACCTTTGTTTTAAACCAACATGCCTCCAGCCATGCAGAGTTGAAGTGACAGAGGTATTTTTTTCCCCTGCAGCAACCTCAACGAATGGTGTGAACTTGTTGGAGTAGCATCCCATGAGCTAATAGCACAGGAGTGCCAGTGGCAGAAGGGCAGTGAGCAGCTGATCACCAGCTGGAGATCACTTCCTCCAGTCTGCGCATCCCCGGCTCCTTTCCCCTGCCAGACAGGCTGGCTGGGGAGGGTGACACAGTGACCAGGAGCACTGGAGTTCTCACTTGCCTGTGGCACCTGCCCAAAAGAATTAATCAGAGTCACTCGGCAGCTGCCTTGGACGAGTCACCTCTGTGCACCCTGCCAGCTTCAGTGGGACTTCAGACAAAGAGGACACTGTTTGGGTAATTTGTTGATGCCAAATGCATTCATTATCTGTCTCTCAGTATCAGATAAGTGTCTGGAAGAATTGGTCGGCAGCCATGGGGATGGTGCTTTCTAGCAGTGTCTGACGGCCTGACGAAGGCAGAGGAAGCCCTGGGGAATTGCTGCACAATGAAAAGAGAAGATACATCCAGTGCAAGGCCAAGACTGTGCCGAGGACCGTTGTATTTGAATCCCGCAGTAACCAAGCCTTTCTTCCCTCTTGCTGCCTGGCAGCAGGAGTCCCGTCAGCCCTGTGGGATGTCCCCTGTTACAAGGGGAGGAAACATGTTGTCCCCTCCACCTCAGCTCCCTGCACAGAAGCATTGCAAGAAAAGCACCTTTGGAGCAAGAAAGGGACAGGCCAGAGCAGTGCATGTTTCTGACGTGCATCTTTTTATTACGGTTATCTTATCAGCCCTGGGGCTCACAGATAACTATGCCCAGCAGCCTGCAGCCATGGCAGACTGGCTGGGTTACAGGCAGTGGTGTTCTGTGAGTTGTGGAGTCAACAAAGGCAGAAGAATATAAGGATTCTCCCAAAGCCTAAGTACTCATTGCATATCATTAGAAAGGAGGGCATTTAAGCATCTCATGAATGCTCAGCATCAGCAGCTGCTCTTTGAAGCCTACTTGTATTCTGCATGAATGGTTGCCCTGTGGTTGAGCAACCGGTTGAGCATCTGGAGCCTAGGACTCCAGCCTCCTCTCTGTCCACATCTATTTGTCCTCTGTCAAATGAGATGGCATTTCCTTTGTCTGTCTAGTCATTTGGGTGCGGGCTAGAAGCAACTGGGATTCTTCAGAGGAGAAACTGTTGCTGTTGAAAAGTGTTTGCTTGTCCAAAAAGGTTTCTTAGATCCAGGATGGTGTCTCTGGCAGAGTGTGGAGGGGATTAGTCACCCCAAAATAACCCAGAGGTTAGGGCATTTGCAAAGGCTGAGGCGCTTCAGGTTCAAGTCACAGCTGAGCTTCATTTAAAGCAGGAACTGGAATTTGATCTTCCACATGCCTGATGAACATCCTAACCACAGGCCGATTCTGGAAAGGACTTGTGTTTGTCCAGAAAACATTTATAGAGATCTCAGTTATACTAAATACATATTAAAAACCAACTCTCAATTGTTTCAGGGATGCTGTTTTTCCCTAAATAAAACTCTTGCTTTCTGTCCCTGTCTTGTATGAATGCCTCTTTGCTGTGCGTACATGCAGCTCCAGGCACAATGGTGGCCATTCAGCTCAGAAATGCCCCAGTAACAGAGATAATATAGGTATGTGATGTGCAGGCCAGATGAGGTGCTCTCTCCAGTTACAATGCTGGCCTGGATGCTCTCTGGCTTAAGTACCGAAGACCTGTCCAATTCTTCTGATGGTGAAAGAGTGCAGGAGCTGAACTGGCAATAAGTTGCTATTCCTGGAAAGTGGAATTGATGCTGATATTCAGTTCTTTATGGATCAAATTCCCAGTTTCACATGCAAAATGTGACTCGTCTGGAGGAGAATATTCAAGAGGTTTCCGGTCCCCCTGTGCTTGCCATGCTTTCCCATCTTTGATAACATTTTGTATCATAATTACACTCCATTTTTTGCCCATGCTACACACCATGGTTCCCATCACTGGGATTCACCCATTTGTCAACCATACTGACTAGATCTTGCTTCTTGGATGCTTGGGTAGCTGTGATATTGGTACTGCCCTTCATTTAACAAGGACTGTTGCCTCAGTGTGGACAGCTATGTCTGTGGGTGAGCAGTGGCGAAAAAAAGGGTTTTGGCAAGTCCACCGTCGCCTGTCTAACTTCAAGTGTCCAATATGGGAGCTGGGTGATGGCAGCCTGAAGCCAGAGAAGCACAGCGTGGCCCAGGCAGAGCTCTGGTCATGGTGGCAGGACACCAACTATGGCGACTGGACCCTCAGCTGGGTGAATAGCCCAAGGTCTGTAAATTTCCAGGACAATTTGGACCACCTGAGACTACTGAGAGAAGCCAACTTCTGTCTGCATCTCTATTTTTCACAGCCATCTTTTTTTTTCGGGGGTCACTTATTTGCTGACAATTTTCTTTTGCTCTTCAGTGATCTGGCTGCCCCCTTTGAACAAGTCTCACTGGCCAGAAGGGACCTCCTGATAGGTCCAACCATTTAAAATTGTGATGTCTCTGGGATAGCACTGTCAGTTTTTATAAACAGTTCAGGAGTTTCACCATCAGTCTCCTGAAATCTTTAAATTGGAGTTCTCATGCCCACTGAACAACGATGTGTCATTAACTCAGTCCCTGCACCCAAACCACACCTCGAGCGAAAACTTGAGTGAACAAATAGGCTTGTAATCTGTCCTTAAAGCCAGCACATTCCTTGTCTGAATTTCACATCTGCTCCACCATCTGATGGAGGAAGTGAATTCCACAGCTGCTGCCCCTGCCGAAAATGGTCTGCTCCAGCCACCAATATCTACAGCCAAGTTTTTCAGACATGAGGGGCTTGAGATGCCTTATTTCTGGGAAGTGCAATTCATCTGTCTGTGGGAAACTTGGTTTCTCTGCAAAATCTCAGGTTAGGCAACCGAAAATGGACCTTCTAGTCATGCATGGAAATCTTAGCTAAACCCTGGGTGTTACTACCCAGCATTTTCCAAGATGTTATCAGCTGATGGGGTGGTGCATAGGCAGGGTCTCCACAATAGCCTGGCTCATATCATAGAGGAAGTTTCGTGCAAATTCCTTTGAGACAATGTACTTCCAACACAAAACATCTTCCAGCCTTGTACAGAATATAAATCCCCACATGCCCTTTAACAACTGACAAATACAGTGCAGCAGACATACTTGGTATTCACTCATAGTGAAGTTTCTTTAGTGAGAACAACATTCTCTGGGACTGTAAAAGGAATCACTCAACTGATGTTAATAAACTGACAGATTAGAAATTGGAGGAAATAAGAGGCTGAGGCACTGCTGCTGAAAATGCTCACAAGGCTGGAATAGCTCTGCGCATTGTGTCAATCTAGTCAGTTAACTGGAAGGAAGAATCCAATTTATTCTGAGGCCCAACATGATGAATAAGTCATTTCCCTGGATGGGAGCAAGAAGAACTCTTCAAAACACATTGGGCAATTCAGAGAGAGCCTTTTGGTATTGAGTAGTAAGTGTGGAGAAAAAAAGAAGGAAAAAAAAAAGGTTCAATTTTGAGAGTGATTCTCTCCCCTCTGTTGAGGAATTTCATTTTATCTTAAAATTTAGAAGCCTGTAAGTTAGGATCTTTGTTTTTTTTTTTTTTCCCCATCAAGAAAGGTATCTGTGCTGAAAGGAAATAGGCCTGAATTACTTTATTCAGTATGGGGCTTTTGCGTTTTGCATCAAGAGACACTTACAAGAGTATTCTGTGAATAGTGCCTGCCAACATGCACATGGTGGATCCAAGATAGAGAATTTCCTCTGTGATTCCTCAGAGGTTGGCCATTTGCTCAATAAAATTTACCAGAAGGAAGTAGCTTTTAACCCTTATTTCTTTTTCCCATCAAACAGGTGGAAGAGAAAATAGGACTGGTAGCTTTAAATACTGCTCTGCAGTATTAAATACTGCTCTACACCCCTCTGTATCTGCATATAAGATGTTTGATACAATGGGACTGCAAATGAGAATGATGTATGATCCTGCCTTTTCAGGGCTGTGAGAAATGGTGACCTGTTCAAACAAAGACTGGCATCAAACAGCAGGTGTTGGCCCAGAGCATGAATAAGGACTCACCACCCTGCTGAGGGATTTGTCACCCATCATGTTCCCCTGAGGGCACTGACACTCTCTATATGCTCTCTTGCATCCTGGCTTGCATCCTGCAGACAAAGGGAAGTGGGCTGTCCAAACACCCTTGAATATTAGGAAGCTTTAGTCCTGGATCCAGATGGATCATATCATAGAAACATAGAAACATAGAATGTTTTGGGTTGAAAGGGACCTTTAGAGGCCATCTAGCCCAAGCCCCCTGCAGGGAGCAGGGATACCTTTAACCAGATCAGGTTGCTCACAGCCCCGTCCAACCTGGCCTTGAATGGTTCCAGGGATGGGGCCTCCACCACCCCTCTGGGCAATCCATTCCAGTGTTTCACCACCCTCATTGTAAAGAATTTCTTCCTTAGATCCAGTCTAAACCTACCCTGTTTTAGTTTAAAACCATTACCCCTTGTCCTGTCACAACCAGCCCTGCCCCTTTAGGTACTAAAGGCCAATGCTGATATGCCCGAGGGTCAGGGCACTAGTCACTGAGATCAGCGTAGAGGTCAGTTTATTCAAGAGGTTAACAGTGAAGAAAGTCCAGTAACTCCTAGGGCCAAAGCTTGGGAGCAGAGGTAGATCTGCTGAAAGAATGACTTACTGAAGAGAGGACTATTATTAACCCTGACCCATTAGAGAAAAACATGTCAGGAGGGAACACTGGGATTCCCTTGAATGGGGCTAAAGCAAGTCCTGCCATCCCCAGTCCCTTAGCGGCATACCCAGATAGCACAGCACAAACCTGCAGGGCGTCAGCTTCCTACACAATGCAACTGCGTTGGCACAGCACCATAAGCTGGTTGGTCCTTTTGTCATTAGGCTGGTTATCCAGGGTAGAGCACTGTGCTAGCACAGCAGAGCCAGCTGCACATGCACAGCACGCTTCAGAGATTATTTGAATTACCTGATGTTTTTCATGTCACAGAAATTACACAGACTGGCTTTTTAATGCAATTACTGTTGCTTGTCTTTCCCATCATGCCTGGAAATATCACAGCAACCAGAAATGCAGTGAGGACCAGAGGATGCATGAATCAGGGCAGAACTTGTTTGTTCAAAGAAAGCTTCCCCTGTGTGGGATAGGAAGGAGAGTTCCAACTTCAGCTCATCTGCAGCTTTAGCCTGAATCACGTAAATGAAAAGGAAGCACTGTGAAATACCTAGGGCCAAACCTCCTACAGCGTTCACGCACCTTTCCTGACGTACGGCCCTGCCTGCCGCTCCTGCCCACCCTGGAGTCTGAGCTTGCTTGGAGATGAACACCCAGCTCTATGCACCAGCGTGGAGCCCTGGCAACCTCTGGGGTGCACAGACATGTTCACTCATGCACACTTAAGGGTGTTTTCATCAGATCCATGCAATGCTTGAAACTGCATTTTCTCCAAAATGACTGGGCCAGGTCTCTATGTGCAAAACAAGCTTTACCTCCCTTCTCAGTGGTGCTCCTCACTCATGATCACACAAATGGCAGGAAGAGCTGGTTTTATATGCATAGTTTATTCTCTTCTCCACTGTATCGTCATTCAGATACGCTAGTATTCAATTTATTGATATATTATATAATGTAACCTTAGCTTCAGGCATTATCTGTCCTCATTCTATTTTTAACAGCCAACCTGATCTTTATACGTTATTTCCTGAACTAAAGGCTCAGGCCTCTTTGCTGTCATATTTGTGAGTATTTTGCAATCTGCACTTGAAAGATAAAGCCATTAACCAAGTCGCCATGATTTCGTGATTAACATTGAAGAATTATGGGCAATGCATCACACTGCATCACATTATACATATGGGAATGTTTTTTCCTATACCAGAGTTAAACACTTATATTCAGCACATCAGCCCTGATGGCAGCTCTCAGCCGTACTGAAGGATTCAATATAGGCATGAATATTTTTAACTGTTAGTATCTTTTTGGATGAGACATGGTTTTCTGCACAAATGTAGTATGCTATAGGCACTTGCTACACAGAGCAGTCTCCAAAGCAATGACTTAAGCTGGGGGGGTCTCATGTAACTGGTTGCAAAATGTCATTAGTTTTTAAAATAATGTATGATAATGTACTAATACAGAAGAGATTGTTGTCAAGAATATGTAACACAGTCCTGAATGGCCATCAGATGGATAATGAAGAATTAATCACCAGTTGGCAGTTGAATATGGTCCAGTAACAGTTTATAAACTCACAATGAAGGCACTGGCATTTTCTTGTACTTTTTGAATGGTGCGTGCTACATTATGGGCTGGCCCTTTACAGAGACTTGAGGGCACCCTAAAGAACAAGTCAGTGACCTAGCAAATGCTCCCCCCAAATGGGGGGCAGTTGATTGGAAAGGACAAATAGACACAGAAAGCTGAGAATGAAATTAGGAAGTTTGGTAAGGGTTCATTAAAACCACTAAAACCCACAAATTCTTAATGAAGGTGGAGGCTGCTTTTTGCAGCAGCACTCCTTTTCTCATTGACGTGGAGAAGCCTGCAACTAGAGATAAAATTCTGTATTACTGATGAATAAAGGAGAAATAGTGATGAATATCCATTGCATGCTCTATTTATTAAAAAAAGAAATGCCAAAGGAAGCTAAAGATGGTGTTGGGGAAGAATCAGTGCTTGGGACAGAAGACAGAAATATGTTCAGGTTTTGAAAGCAACTTTGGAACCAAAGAGTTCACAAGGTGTTACAGCATTGAAACAATTTTTAGGAAGCAAAGCAACCGAAATTATGAATTTTTTTTTTCCACAAAATATGTCAAGGTTTTCAGGTGCAATTTTTGATCTAATAACCCAGGAGATGCTCCAGGCGAGATATTTACCTGGGACACATAAGACCAGGAGAAAGCCCCAGAAAAAGCCAAGGAATTCCTGACCCACTTGGTTGTTAGGCCATCCCTTTGTGCTTTGTGAAAAAAAATACTAAATCTCTTAAATTCCTCCCACTGCATAATAGGAATACATTCAACCCATTTTTAATGCAGTCAAATGTGCTCCAGGAGAAAGCGACTGAAATCTATGGTTGAGACAACACAGGTAATAAGTTGTTCCTGTAGTGATGACCCAGAAAATGTAGTGGGGAGATTTTAACTCCATGCACACCACAGGTGGGACCAGTATGGAAAAATGGGGTGGGATTCCCCTTCCATTTTGAGAGGTGCCTGCAGAGTAAGTGTCTCTGTGTGCTAAACTCCCCTAGGAGTCAACGGAGATCTGGTCAATACTGTTGGTGAAGTCCAGAGGGTAAATCATCCCTTTCTGAAGCAGGCTCTACCTTCTCCAGGTGAATTGCTCCCTGGGCCACACAGCCTGGATAAAAGCAAACTGCGGACTGGGAGCAAAGACCCCCAGTGCCTACAGAGACATGCCGGTGGATGGGCATTTAAGAGAGATGCTGCCATAGTGCCCCTAGTGCTGGTGTCCATGGCTCCAAAGGATGCTGGAAAATGGACTGCTCACAGATGAGAGCTTTTAAAAAAGACTTTAACATCAGAGTAATGCGTTCATTCTGGGGAGAGGCTTGAGAAAGCTCATTTATTTAGCTTCTCATAAATTCAGATTGACTTGATCGGAAAGGATGGATACCCTCACTAGCAAGAAGTACTGTGGGGAAACCACGTTTCAAGAAAGGAATCATGTCTGAAAGCTGAAATAAGAGAAATTCAAATGAGGAGGAGGCAGAAATGTTAATGAATTGTGCACAGGCGGTTTAGATGGTACGAACAGAAGGCAGTACGCAAAGTAAACACCCAGTAAGTGCACGTAAATGTAATACAGTTACAAAGGCACACCACCCAAAGAGAAAAGAATGTGTGTGGGGGGCAGGGAGGATTGAGAAAAGTAAATTTTTTAGGGCAACTGGGCAGACTCATTCTTGGAGACACATCACAATGTTATGCATGTTGTATGATCATGCACAGCATCATCAAAAGCTGAAGGTGCAGGGAGGTAAGTGACCTTCCTCCCTCACCGGGCAGGGCAGGGCAAGGTGTATCATGTAGGTCTGAATCAGTTTTGTTTCATTTAGATTCCTCTAATTGCATCCTGTTTCATTTCCCATTTATCAACAAACTTCACTGCCAAGTTAGGGGAAGTCATACTCTTTATCTAATTACTGTGTTTAAATACTTTTGTCTTGGAGAGCTGAGTACTAAGAGGCATGGGTGTGGGTGTGAGTGCTTGTGTGCAAGTGAAGTGGGGAAGAAAAGTTGTCAGTGTTAAAAAGTGTCCTGTCTGGGGACGTGGCTATGGAAATAGACTTATTTTTGATACAGAATAGTGTTTCCCTCTGGAATTACAGGAATATTTAGAGGGAAAACTTGTAAGAGAGGTGGCATTTAGACCTCTTGCGTAGTGTTCGTGCTCACATTGTCACTCTGCACCAATCCAGAAAAAAAGTCAGAATTACTCTATTTTTAAAGCTGGCACTGTCAGAAGCAGGCACCTAACTCTGGACTTTTGGAAGTACCATCTCTATATGTCTCTAGTTGAGTCATGGGAACATTTTTAATCAGCGGCATCATTTCATCCCTAGTCTCTCCACTATCCAATAAAACATGAGGGAGAAGCTAAGGAGCAGGGCACACCACTCCTCAGGCCCTGTGGTCCTGCTCTGACAAGCTGCCTGTTGGTGGCTTTCTGACTCCCTGACTCTCATATTCTTGATTGCCCAGTACTTTGGTTGGAGAGCTGGAGGGAAACTTAAGCAAAAACCTCCCCTAGTCCAGCAATTGATCTCTAGGCAAATAATGCACTTGTCAGTGAGTCACCACAGATTTTCGGTGCATAATAAGGGAAAAACAATAATTTATTATCAGAACAATTCCTTTTGTCTGCACGATGTCATTATTTTCCAGCAATATTTATAGCTTAAGAATGTGTATTTTTGCTCTGTGGGTTTTGTTGTATCATTACGTACATCAAAAATGTAAAAACACCATTGGATAAAGGGAGGTATATATGACCACAGCAGTGATTGATGAAGAATAGGTTGAAGACTGGTAGAGCCAGCGGGGGCAGGCAGATCAGTGTCTCACATCCACCACCTACCTCCCCTTTAAAGCATCCCGGTACATTCAAAGCAGGCTGCCACACTTGGTGAACAAGATACAGTTCTCAATCTTGTTTTCCTGAGTGTAGGTTTTTTTCAGTTATTAAAAGCTTCAGACCTTCTAGCCCAGCTTGCTTGATGCTATTTGGAGACCACACTCCCATGCTGGAGAATTCCTCTTCTCTTCTGAGCAAGCACAGAGCTGGCATAGGATGAACCCTAGCACTTCCTTCCAGGTGAAGAGGCACTTGGGGGCTGCTGTCTGGGCAGGTTGGACTGCTGCCAGACTGGAGCTGACTTCTTGAGGCACCTTTTGCTGAGCTGCCAAGTAAAATCTTGGTGAGACATGGGGACCTGAGTCCAGGAGGGAGCCTAGTCTGCAAGAATAACTCCTTAAGGGAGCAGGGTTTGGGGTCTCCAGGCCTGCTGCCCACCTGTTAGATAGGGACAACTCCCCCAGAGAGCAAGCAGAGGCATGTGGAGCTCTGGGTACATGTGTTACCACAGTAGCACCAAGCGGCCCAGCTCAGCATCTTGCTGCAGTTGGATAATTGTGCCCACAAGTCAGGAGTTTGCTGGAAGCACCATTATTACCCAGGTATGCTGGCTGGTGTAGCCAGGAGGTAAGGCGCAGTAGCATTAGTTCAGTGAGAAGGTATGATTAAGTCACACAGCTTTATGAAAAATGAACACAGCCATGAGGAGTGAGTCATGACTGCAAATGAAACGCATCTGAACTGAGTGAGAGACAGTAAGTCACTGGCTCTGCAGCCCAGATCTCTGGTGGAGTATTACTTGACAGAAAGGTGAACTGAAGCTCAGATACCAATAGGAAGCACAGGTACAAAAGATCAGTAGCTTTGAGAAAATGTCTGATGTTAATTTTAACTCCAGACATGTTGCTGGCTCTCTTCTTTAGCAACCACATGGAAGACAAAAAGGGTTTCATAGTCCATTCAATAACTGGCAAGGGTGGCTCACCAATGGCTTAAAGCACCAAGCTGTCCTTTCTTCGTGTACTCTTCATGAAGAGACATTTCACTGTACTCATAAGTTGTATGCTGCTTCCATACCACCACCATTGTTTTTGTGGCTATGGCTGTAACAATTAATTTGTGAGGTGCCTCAGCCAGAGCTGTGGCCAGCTTCCATCCTTGAACACAAGAGTCTTAACCTTCTCTGGCCCACAATTTAAAGTACTGGGCAAGTAACATGTTGTGCACCTGGCTGTATTTGGCTTTTGCTGCTAATCTGGGTTTTAAGTGGTGGCAAACTTGGTGTGTTTGTAATCTTGTGGTTATGAGTAACAGTAGAGGATCTTGTGGGCAACATGCTGGGAACCTATTACTTAACTTCAAACTAAGACTAGGAGTTGTTTTTACAAAATAGTCTCACACAGCCAGAAGAAATGGGATCACCTGTGACAGTCTGTGATCCTTTGCATGTTTGTGTAAAAGTGTTTCCTAGTTTTGATTTTTAGCTTCCAGCCACTGGAAAGTTGAACTGCACAGTCATCTGCTCGAATGCGTCACTAGGCACAGCAGTCAACATCTTAAAAAGACCAAGATCTGGGGTTTGCTGGCAGCTGAACCTCCTCACATGGAAAATGTCACTGGAAAGTGCCTCATAGTTACTTAAAAAAATAAATCTATGAAAAGTCTTTTGAAAATCTACCCCAGCAGCGTTGATTTGAAACAACTGATGTTAGTTGCCATTTCAAAGATGGGTGACACAAGATCGTAATAGCTTTGGGATCCCTCCAGCATTGTTGGGCAACTGATTCAGCATAATCTTATAAAAACTCATGTATGCTTATGTGTGAGTACCTTGGCACGAGAATCAAATCCCTGGCCACACTGCATCCTTGGCAGATGCAATCCTTACTGGAGCTCCGGGGCCACATGGGCAGCAGAATCACAGCACAGAGGAATGGTCCTATATGAAAGACACTCCCAAGACCTGAAGGTCAAGTGAATTTGTAGAGCAGAGTCTCTATTATAGCTGAAAGAAATAACTTTACAGAAGGGAAAGGGGAAAAAAAAAGAGGAGAGCAGTCCACTGAAAATAAGCACACTAGCACTGAAGAAACTTGAGGCTGTTCCATGTTTTGTTGATTTTTTTTTCCTAGAATGATCTCATAGCAGTTTGACAAATAAAAGCCTCACTGCTGGAGAGATGACCATCTGTCTGCCCCTCCCTGCCCTCCTGCTTGTTTGTTTTTTCCATTAGCACTGGTGCCTTCAGGGCCTCTTAAAAAAGAGAGGCAAGTAAGTTACACAACCACATGTGCTGCACAGCGGGTGGGACATGGTCAGCAGAAGCCTTCGGAGGCATCTCCAAAGGCATCCCGGCGGTGTGTCTGCTAGGTGATTGAATGGGAAGCACTCACTTTGTGCGCACAGTGATCATACCTACCCCTTCTGTGCCACTTCCCCCTAGGTCTCAGTGCTTTTTTTTAGGTGTGAGGTGGAAGCAATGTTCCTTTTCTAAGACAGCGAACCTCAGGCAGACACTTTGATGAGGCAGATGCCAGCAGGTTATAGTAGAGGGTCTCCAATAATGTGAGCTGCAGCTGCCTGCAGCCACACCATGGAGCAGCTCAAAGGAGCAGAGATCTCTTTATGTCTTTCTTGTGGCTGTGTACGGTTAAAGAGAGAGAGTTTGTGGTTTGCCCTTTGCTCTGTCATGATGGAGGAGGGAGGAAGAAGTTTCATTCCTCCCACAGAAGAGGATATCTCCCCTTTCCAGAGAGGCTGCTTGTAGGAAAGAGGCGATTCCTCTTTTCTTGCATGTCTCAGAGAAAAGATGAAGTCAGTGGAGATGGCCTCCCTTCCTCTCCTATATCTGGGATCATTTCTGAAGGAAGGAACCAAAGCATCAGAGTGTCTGGCCTCTTTAGCCACATCACACATGTCCCATGGCTTCTTGGTGGAGGAGAGAAATCAGAGAAACTAACTCAGGGTGAGCCCCAGCTGTGATGGAGGACAGCGGCTACTTGAGGTGTAACCTCTCTCAAGAGCAACTTCTTGACTTGTGGCCAATGTATAAAGTGGAAAATGTTTGTAGGAGGGAGGATATGGGATTGGACTGCTGTAGGTGAACTGCTGGGAAGCCAGATGACCCTGCTTGGAGTTCCGCACAAAGAGAAGTTAGCCAGTTAGGCTGCTGGTTTCTGTCTCAGTGGTACTCAGGGATGAAATACTCCTGGGGTGCTTGGCCTAGATTTGCCTTTGCACCTTCAGCTCCCAGTGGGCAGTGTGTCGAGGTCTCTTCCGAAGATGCGATGATGTGCCAGGAACCTCAGTGAGCTTTTGTGAAAAACATAACGAGCAGTGTCCCCTCTGATTAAACTCCAGTAGAACAAAGCTAAGGCAGTTCAGCAAGAAGCAGAATTTCTAAAAAGAATCCAGCAGAGTCCTTCAGAACCTGCTCTGTACAAAAGTATCCCACAGAATTTAATAGATAATAGCCTCCTTTCCTTTATTTTCTTTCTTCACTGGTGTTTCAAAGAGATTTCTAGCTCCATCCCAGACTTTAAAAAAAACATAGAGAGGATCTCATCTCTAGTAAATTCTGGGGGTCTGCAGAGTCTTCATAAGTCCCCAAGAACATGACTGACTCCATCCTTATCAAATGCTCTGGGATATTTCCCCCATTGGTCCCAGCCTCCTCCTGCTCAGGCATCCCTACAGTTTTCAGTGGAGGCTTTGCTTCCAGACGACACTGCCCTCTCATGGAACAGCAGAGATCTGTCACTCCCGAATTTCCCTGTGAAATGGG
>NW_009260684.1:2510405-2522408 GCF_000687185.1 Egretta garzetta
GGGGGGGGAATGTAGCCTATGGTGGGATGTGGGGAGGTTGTTTTGGAAATTGAGAGCTTTCTTCCCCAGGTTCCCTCAATAAAGGTGATTCCTGAAGCAGGAGGGTCATGTCTCCACTACAGTTCCTTCACCTATTTTTTGTTCTGAGAACAAGGGAGACCAGATGATCAGGATCATAAGGATGGGGAATAAAACCGATAGATGCCTAGGACTAATACAAGAGGAGAATAATTTGGAAAATGGAAACTTTTGAAGAGAAAAGGCCATATCCTGGAAAACAGAAGCAAAGGCTAGCAAAGTTGCTGTTATTTGCTGGAAGTTGCTTGGATCTTCAGACACGATGACTCCCCTGTTCCAAGGAAAATAATTCTGTGCCAGGCACCTGGAGATCTCTGACCACAGAACAGATAGCCAGAGACAATGGTGTAGATTATAGTTGGTCTTGAGATGTGCTAAGTTCCCTTCCCATCTCAATTATCCTGTGTTCCCATGAACTGTGTTGACTGTCCCTGAACTGCAAACCTGGGGTGCACATTGCAGCCGTCCTGGCCTCACACTGCTGGTATTTTAACGATTTTCTATGGGCAGTGGTTCACCTGCCTGATGTTTGAGAAAGTTGGGAGGCTCTGCTGTAATGTGGAAACAAGGACTGGGGCCAGGTGGTATCTGTGAAGCTTAGAGAGGACATGTGCTGCAGGAGGGACAATAAGTAAAAGCAGTTTGGTTTGTTCTTCCAGCTGATGAGCAGGTTGGTCTTGGGTAGGCTGTTTGCTTTTGCTAAGGCAAGATGGAGGAGACCTGACAGAGGAAATGGAGAAAAAAAGACTCCTTCCACCCAGGGCATGTCAGCACTTTTCATTTGAATGGGAAGTGTTCAAGAAACTCAAGTTCCCTAGAAACTCCTGCAGCCGACAGCAAAGAAGACTCTGCTTTCAAAGGCAAAGGCTCCAATTTCTGCCGTGGCTGCCAGATTTTGCAGCTTTACATGTTGTAGGGAGAGGAATATCAGCTGCCCAGAAGACAGGTTTTATTAAGGCTTTCAGGCTGGGTGTCTTTAACAGCCTCCTCCCACTGGGACTAGTATTTTTTATTGATGTAATGGGAAAGCTTTTTCCCTTCAGATGTCTTTTTAATGCCTCCTGTCTCATTCTATCATAGAGTCAGAGAAATGAGAGATGGAAAACACCGATGAGGTCATGGGGCCTCTGCCTGTCCTCACTGGTGCTGAATCAAGATGGGCAGATCCATTACATTCCTGTCACATTTCATGCAGCGGCCACAAGTCCTGTGCTTGCAGTCAAAGAAAATAGTTAATTTAGGCACAAGCCAAAATATCTTCTCCTTTCATCTCAGTCTTCATTTCCAGAGAATTATTAACACTCCCAGCATGATGAGGTGGTTCCCCTTTCTTATTTCAGAGCACCTCATAACAAGGCAGCTGAACCTCTTCTGGACCTCTCAGATGCTGTCCTGCTTTGGTTCCCATGTATGTCACTGTCACACATATTCACATTTTTGCTCATCTGTCAACCCAGGTGGTGTTGGAGGAATCGACCCAAGAGTACATCCTCCCTATAACTCCTTCTGCCACTCATGGACATTTCCCTTCACATCAGCTCTCCTGGCCCACAAATGTCTTTCCCTCAGATAAATCCTCTCTCGTGCCCTAATCTCTAGCATCATTTTAATAAAATATAACCAGTTCTATAAATGCTTGAATGGGTTTTGTTCTCCTAAATGTTGAGAGCATGCAAGGCTGACTGGCTTGATGTCTTGTTAAAGTTATGTACTACCTGGCACATGAATTTCTGGCTGGAGCATATCAAATAGCCAGGAAGCAGTGACTTTGTCAGGGAGAGATTCACAAATGCCCATATGACAGCATGCTCCAGTTTCAATGACATCGAGGTTTTCTAAAACGTATTTTCTTTCCATCCTCCTGGCAAACCAGGATCCTTCATCACCTGATATGTTTCCCCATTAGATGGTGAAACTCTTGGTGACCCTTTCATGCATCAACACACATCAGGAGTAAGTGCACTGAAATCAGTGAAACCTCAGCAGTGCCAGGAGGAGCATGGAAAAAGGTGAAGGCCACTGCACCAGAGCACATGTTGCCACTGGCCTGTCCAAGCCAAGTAGGAGTGTTTGTCCTCATCTGACTGAAAATAATTCCTGGCTCCATACGGACCTTCTGGAAACATTTTCACCCCCATTTCACAAGGGGACAGCTCAATGGGCAGCATGGTGACAGCTCACCAGTCCAGCAGCGTGACCCAAGGAGAGGACAATGATCCAGGCTATGCTGACTCTGCTTGGCTGATGCGTAAGATCTTGCTGATGTCATTCACCAATTCTGGTCCCGAAGTGTAGCCATGTGCTTTATTACTACAGGGAGGCCTCGTGTCCCTGAGAGTGAAGAGGTTCCTATGTATGAGTTTGTCGTCTAGGAAGTGAGCTCCTATGTATTAGGCATTGATCGGGCTATGAGCACTTGTCTCCACATTCAGGGAGAAAGAAATAAAAAGAAGCTTAAAAGCTGCAAATAACTCTATCCCAAAATTTTCTTGTCCATTTGCCCAGTGCATGGAGTCAAGGCAGAGCAATAATGACAGCTCTGCAACGTGAGTACACAGAGAATAATACAATTCTGTGTTTTGCTCTATGATTATAAACATACAGGTACATACATGACTGGTGTCAGGAGGTGTAATTCAAGTCACCTCTCCCACTCTGAGGGGAATAGAGACCTGGAGGGCTCATCTTTAAAGGCAGTCCTCAAATATTTGTTTCAAACACTGTTTGTTGCTTGGAATTCTGCCTCTGCACCCGGGTCTTGAAGCACTGCTAAAAACTACAAACACGAGTGAAACCTAGTTCAAAACCAAATTATTTATGTGCACACTGTCCCAAGCCTCTGGGCTAGTCTCCGTATTTGTCTTTCATCTAAGATTCTCCCAGGGTCTGAAAGAATTTCATTTTCAGGTTTCCATGGTAGAAAGGGGTGCATGGGAAGCACATATCCTTCATGGGCTGCTTGGCCAACTTCTGTCACCCTTGGGCTAACCTGTTGTTGCGGTTTTGGTGTAGAAACCATGGAGGTGTTAAAGCAGGCTACAGGGGGTCAAGAGCTGTGGGAGGACTGCATGAGAAGGTGTCTCTTGGCAAAGCATGTGGCTGGGAGGCAGTATGTTTGGGTAGTTATTACTGGGTTTTATAAGTGCTTTAAAAACACCTCTGCCTGGCCTGCGCACAAGCACCATGCCTTCCTCTCCAACCTAGTTGTGTCAGCATCAACATTGTTAGTCTTGCACCAGCCCTTGTATCTCCGTGCAACAAAAATCTGCAAGCCCTGCCTAACTTTTCAGGAGTGCTGGACTAACACTGGGTCTCTGCAGAAATAAATCTCGGTGGTATGTTAGGCAGGATCCAGCCTTCTGCTCAGTAACAGCTGAATGGCTCAAATCAGGTAATTTTACAGGTGAGCTCAAAGGTGAGGTTATAAAGGAAACCTTTGGCCAAGGCAAGATGAGTACCCAAGAGCTGCGTCTTTCAGGACTGTCTGACAGTAACATGTTTCACATGCTGTTATAAACTCTTCTCTGGAGAGGACATTCAAAGAGAGGATCTGGAAAATCAAGGCCAAAGCAATAAAGGGTGAACTCTAAATGTACAGTGTCCCAGCACTACCCTTTTCTGGGTGCAGACACAGAGAACAATCATGTTAAGGAGAGAATAAATTAATATATTGTCTGCACTCTCCACTGTGTCCTCAGAGGACCCCTCTTGTCAACTCAGAGGAAGGCTGTGCATGCACACTTAGGACCAACACAGGGATATCCAGTCTAAATTGCTCACCCTGTGTTCTCCCCTTGTGTCTCCCTGGGAGCTTTGCCCCTGCCCACCCTCTCCCATCCCAGCTGGACAGCTCAGTACTTGATCCCTTTCAATTCTGTGGGAGAAAGTGAGATCCTTCTGGAGGGTTGTCCAAGACCTGAGCAGGTCTCCTGTTCTGTGCTGCCTCTGCCCGTGCCGGTCTCTCTGCTGACTGCAGCAGCAGACACAGGACGAGGTGCCTGACTTAGCGGCTTGTGTGATCCATACCCCACTGGGGCTGGACTCTGCACTGTGCACTCATTAGATAACGCTCTGAGCTGGTTCCAGCACAATTTTGGATGCCACGCATGTGAATGAGTAACTAAAAATACCAATATATTCAAATGTGAGATAATTTCAGATGGCATATCCAACTGGTATTTTAAAATCTGAAGCCAACATTGCTTAAAGATACACATTTGCCATCAGGAGAGAAGGGACTGGCGTCTGCTTCCTGAATTCCCACAGAGGACAGGGAAAGCAAAAAACACTTCAAAATGTCTTTCCAAAGAGAGTACTGCCTATACATGAAACTCCATATTTTCCAAGGCTTGTCCTGAAGCACAGACATGCTGAATATTGTTTTCAATGTGCAAATTGCCATTTGCTTCTGGTTTAACTTAAAAATATATACATTTTTTGCTTAAGGAAACAAATACAAAATGTTGTTTAAGGACTTCTCCAAATAACCATCCACCACCTGGATGCACAGTTGAACATGTATGGACATGTACCTTCCACACAAGCAGATGCATATACTGCTCCACATAGCTCACCAACGTAGGCATGGGCACACTCATCTTGACATGGAGTCACCACGCTTCTGAGCAGATGCTTGTCATGAACTGATGTACCAGAGGAGAGTACCTACACATACAGAGGCATCTGTGCATAGATAATTCTCTGTTATCTGCATAATCTAGTGGGACAAGAGCTTTCTTGATACTGGGCTGCCAGGTTGTCTTGCTTTCGTATAGCCAAAATGATTAGTAATGGTAGATGCAGTGCTATGCATGGTGCTCCATGTGCCAGCTGGTGTTGTCACCAAGGGCCTGGCCCAGGGTGACACCGTGATGCACACTGGCACAGGGAGACCTGCAGAGTCTGGCACCTCCTTGTGCAGGAACCTCTGGAACAACTGCCAGGGATGGGAAAGATGGAACTGCAGCCCTAACGCAACACCGTTGTGGATGCCTCACTTCCCATGGATTACACAGAGCATTTAGGTGCCTGAGAGGAGCGTTGAGGGGTCTAAAAGACCTGGTGTGTGAAATGAAGATGCCAGAGCTTGCACTTGCACAGACTCCTGTGAGTCGTTCAGAATGAACATGTCAACATCGCATGGGCAGGAAGGGCAGAGAGCCTGTCCTGGGGTACAGCTGTGCCATGTATGCATGCACCCATTGTGTGGAAGAGGAGAGGGAATGTGGGGACCACCCCATTGGGGCAGCTTTCTCTTTAGCAGGAGGGGCTCAGCTCACATTTCACAGTAGATAAGATTATGCTCATTAGCAGCTGCCAGAGTGGCTGGTATGCCTTCTGTTCACACCCCTGCTTACTCCCTGATAATGAGCCTGTGCCCTTTGTCTCTCTCTCCTTCCCTTCACTTCACTGGAAAAACTGTGTCATTGTTCTTCCTTCCTAGTCCAACAAGGGTGCTGAGCACTTCTGCTCTCCTCAGCCCCATTGCACCTTCCCTGAAGCATTGTTAATGTTCAGGTTCAGATCTTGATAGCAGGTCTCCATCTGGGTGTCCCCTGCTGTGCTCACAGTCACAGGTGCTTCAGGGTGCTCAACTCTTTTCTCATACCTTCAGAGAGAAATGAAGGTCAGTTCTGTGAAAAAAAAAAAAAAAAAAACAAACCCAAAAAAACCCCAAACAAAAAACCTGTTCTAAAATGAAACGTTAAAGTAGTTCACTGATAAATCCTGGGCAAAGCATTTCAATATTTTAGAGGCTGCTCTACCAAGTTGAGTCTCAGGGTCCAACAGTACACAGTCCCTATCCACCATTCTGTGCAGGTCCAAAGTCATGCTGCCCCATCCCTCCTGAAGAGAAATATTTTAGCCTTTGAGGGACAACATACATTTTTAAAATCTCAGCAGCATTCAGATACCAAACTGAAGACAGAAAGACCTTTGGAGCTTTGTGCCAGGGATATTTGGAAATGCCTTGTAGATCACTGTCTTTCAGTTCTGGACTTGGTGTAAGAGCTAGTGGCTCATCTCCAAAACTACTCCTGCAAACGAATCCTGCCATGACAATGCTGCAAATACACTGGTTTCTCTTCAGATCATATAAATCTTTCTATGATTCAATGAAACGTCAGTAAGCTGGTACTAGTCCTCTATCTTGAGGGAAGTTGTCATTATGTAGTACCATGTTGTGTATACTGAGGTCTCTCGATGCCCTTCCCAAGGCATGGCTGGAAGTGATAGGAATAGACCTATTCCCTACTGACTGTGACTTGTTGGGTGGTGAGGTGTAGTGTGTCTACTTTGTTTCAGCTGGGTTCTCAGATAAGTAATCTCTCCTGAGACCTGATAAATATGAGAAAAATGAAGGAAGTAATTTAATATCTTTTCTATTGCTACAGAGTTCAAAGGGTTTGCGTGGTACCTAGAAGGTACCGCTCAATTTGCTTTGCATTCCCATGAATCAAGAATAGGAAATGCCGAAATGATCCCATGTTTAACAACTTGAGACTTTCTGTCTCCAGCCACTCTACTGGCTGTAAAGTGGTTGGAGACACTTGAACTGACTTAAAATGAGAAAATTTTGGTAGTGTGAGCAATATTTTGCAAGCATTTAGAGCTCAAAGTCATGTTATTCTGCACTGTTAGATGAATCAGACCACACTATCAACTGGGAGACTATAGCCAAAATATTCCCAGTGCTGTGGTTAGCTCACTTCAGGCTAACCCATTGCTGCCCTACACTGGAGTGTGACCCATGAGTAAAGACTTTGGGAATGGGGAGACACAGAGATTACATGGGTTTTAAATCTAAACCCAAGATTTTATAAGAAGTGCTGGTCTAGGCAAAGAAGTAACTACATGCTATGGAGGCTTTGTTAGCCCTCGTTGGGTTGTGCTGGAGCAAGTTCTCTGGGGGCTAGATTCTGCTCCAGCCCCTTGTGCTGCTCAGGGACAGAGGTGTGCAAATAATAGGCAGGTCTGAGAATTGCTTGTATATATCTCAGTGAGCTAGACTTTATCTTCATGTTGCTCAACTCTTTTCTCATGCCTTTAGAGAGAAATGGAGGTCAGTTCTGTGGAAAAAAAAAAAAAGCCATTCTAAAATGAAACATCAAAATATATCACTGACAAAAAATGGGCAAAATATTCTAAGATTCCAGGAATGATTTCCTCTGAAGTACCTTTGTCTCCACCAGAAATATTTGTCATCTTAAATCTAAGTTCAAGACAGTTTTAGTGCAGCCCAGATTCCAGGGGTTTTCTTTGTGGATTCACTGGGCCATTTTCCCACTCAGGAGATGAGAGTGCCAGGGAACCTGATTTTGGAGAATTGTGTTTGAAGATTTGATTTCACACCTTCCTGGACCAAGAAGAAAAGATAATGCTGTTAATTTCACCCAATATAAGAGAAGTCCTGCTGTGTGAGAACAATGGCCCACATAGCCCAGGGCTCTGTCTCTCAGACTTCAGACTGAAGTAAGGACCTTTTCCACCTCTCCTCCTAAGGCAGACTTCTCCATCCCCTCCAGTATTCCCATTGCTTTTCTCTGTCTCAGGGTCAATCACTCTGTGTGCAACCAGGGAAACCTACTGCTGTTTAAGGGGCAGTGCTCTGCCAGGTCAGTTCTTACTGTTCTGGCAATGTTTCAATTTTTATAGGGAAATCCAGGGCCTAGAAGGTCATCTTTTTACTACAAAGGGGAGATGCTCCAAGATGGAATGTGTTTCTTCTCTCTGAGGTCTTTTGTCTTTGCAAGTTGACCTTATTCTATGCATAGGAGCCTAAGTCACTCATGCTTGTGTTGCTCAGCATTCACAGTGACAATACATTGCCTTCTGCTGCACATACACAAAAGCATTAAAAGTTATTAGTACCAAAGATGCCCTGAACACTCTCCTAGCTGACATTCAAATGAGACCTGGTCTAGCCTGTCAGCATCCCTTGCTTTTCAACACTTTCTGGCAGATGGTGCTGGCCCCAGAAGGCCTCTGATGTCCCCAGGGAGCTCGTCAGCTCATCACTGTCCAACAAGAGGTGTCAGTGGTGACCACCCGCAGCAAACCAGCCAGCACCCTAAAAGCCGCTCTCCCCTATGCTGCTGTGAGTCACAGCTGGATGTGTCATGCACCAGCTGATGACAAGGAAGTGAGGAGGACTGTGTAGAAAAGGTGGAGGCAGGGAGAATTTAAAGGAAGACAGAACATTGTATTGCACATATAAAACCATGAACAGTACATAGTGATTTCCAGCAACCAAAAAGTGGTCAGGGTCTTGTTGGGTAGCCAGCTTGTCAAGTTCCTGAGGACACTAATTGGCCTTAATGGCCTTGACCGACCTGGGGTACCCACCCACACCCCTGACCATGGGGTCCAGGGACCCATTTCAGCTCAGCCATGGACCACAGTTCTGGCCTAAGCTATGTTGTAGGACTGCTGGTCTCCAGCTCAGCCACAGCCATGGCCCTACCTGGACATGTGGGACCCCACCTGATGAGGTCCCTTTCAGGGTTGCTGGCAGCGCTGGGGGCTCAGCCTTGGCTCTCAGGAAGGTCCTTGGTGCAGCTCAGCCAGGACAGGAGGCCACTGCATCTGGTCCCAAACCATAAGCAGTTCTGGCAGCTTCTGCTCTGTGCTCTTTTGTTGTCGATTAAGCAATTTGCTTTAAAAAATCCACATGGCCCTTTTTTTATATGTACCCTGAGGAGGCAGAAAAATGGTTTTCTGGCCTCATCTGTCTTACGTTAATTTTAATCTAATAAGGTTTACAGATGGATCTTCCCGTGACAGATGAAATTAAAGTGATTGAGAAATCAAGGCCAAAACATGCAAGTAGAAAACTTTGGCAGGCTTTTCTAAATATATGGTCTATGTTTTCTGTGGCTACCTGTTATCTTCACTTAGGACAGCGGATGCATGAAGTATTATTTATTAAGTGCAATTTGACACTCTCCCCCAACAAACTCTGCTCTGCTCTGAAGACAGGAGAGTTTTTAAAACTCTCTAGGCCTTGAGTCTGCTGCTCTCCATAGTCACAGCAATGTCCCTGCTCAGACCCATGTGTGCAAAGAAAAAGCAAGCTGAAGCATCATAGAGGAGCTTACCTGGGATGAAGCAACCTGAAACTCTTGTTTGTAGCCCCACTTTGCTCTCAGATCACCTGTGGCACGGAAGGACAATGTGTGCTGTTTTCTGCTACCTCTTTATGTCCGCCTCCCTTTGAAAAAGACATTGGCTTGTACATCCAATGAAAAAGGATTGAATGTGGCTTAGACCTCAGAGCAGTCATTTCTCTCTGTCAACAACACCTTTAATCTGTCATTCTTGTGTTTAAACTGTTTCTTATAGCTACCTGAAGGAATATGAATAACCCTCTGGTATTTCTATAACCTCCTTCTGACCCGCTTGCTATTTTTACCCGAGTGCTTGATCCTCCTTGGATGATGCGGATTACCAGGGCTATAATTGTCAGGGGCTGGCAACTTGTTCAGCTGGGGGCAGTTCCATCATGCTGACACAAATACAAAACCATGAGATCTTCCTTGTTTTCTTTTCAAGTGGGAAAAGCCTCGCCACATCCCTGATGCTGGTTTTGTATGGTGTCCAACTTGGCAGCCCTTCTCCTCTCCCTGTTCCACCATTGTCTGTCCTGTGTGTGATGGAAATCTGTGATGCTGTGGCTTGAGGTAGCCACCCTGCAACATGTTTGAAGCATGGTTTCACACTTCTTTTCTGCTTTCACCAGCACTGTGGATGCAGGGGAGATATGGGAAAGCTGTTGGTCATCTGCTAAGTGAATGCTGCTCATTTGTATGCCAAACACACAGTGTCAGAGACCATCAGGCTACCTGGAGTCCACTGGTGTGGAAATAATGGTGCTTACTGGATGTGGGTATGTGACTTTATAGCTCAGTGTTAGGACAGCTGTGTAGCTGAAGAGAGAACTGGATATCAAGCTGTGCATCAATGAGCATCTGAGTATTTTGCTGAGGAGCTGCCTCAGCAAGAGATTGAAAGACGCTTTCCTGCATTCAGGCCCCAGCTGGGAGGTGAGACACATGGTCCACATCCCATTCAGCAGAGGAAAGCTCTGCATCCACCGTTAGTCAAGATGAACCCTAACCACTGAGTTGTTCAGGCTTTGGTGACAGGCACCTAAATTCCTTTGGGACTATGACTGATATTGTTATTCTCACAAATTCCTACCATCAGGCTTGGGCAAGCTCAGTGTGACAGTGTTTGTGAAGCTCAGTCTAAGGAGTGTGTCCACCTCCGTTGCCCACCAACAGGCGCCCAACTCAGGCTGGAGCCTCCACAGGGTGGTGGGATGGTGAAAAGTTGAATACAGCACATATTAAATTCCTACAATTAATCTAACACAGCTGGTTTTCTGCATTTTCTAGCAACTAAGCAGCTTCTTACCAGCTCCACTGGTGGGCCTCTAGTTTTGAAAATCCCAGTCACGAGATCTGCTGTGGCCCTGTTGGGGCAAATGGTGAAGGGTATGAGACACGGAGGACAACTTCACTGTGCAAATCCACATGTCTGATGTCGGCCCTGGCAGCTGGCCTTACTTTAATGAACTGCTTATGTACTTAAAAATGCAGCACAAAGCAGCACCCACTCATACTGATATTTTACTCTTTTATTTTGTGGTGTTTTGTTCCTACCTGTCATCACTTAGCAGATATAACCCTTCAAAAAAATCCCACCCGCCTGTTGTACTCTAAAAGTACAGCTACTACAGTCACATGAGAGTAGAAGTCTTGCGGAGCTGAGTGAAAAGCCAGATCTGGCAGAGCAGAAGTTTGAAGGAACAATCTGTTCCATCTGCATCTGTCAAAATGGAGAGGTTTGATCATCCTTTGTAATTATTAGAAACTGTATCTGGCCTGATTGTTTCTTACGGGCTCTGTAGCCAAATAATTTAGCCCTTTGGAATACTGACTGATATTCACCACTCAATCCTGATTTCTAGGAAATCACTCGTTACTCATAACTACCTGATGATTACTGGGAGTAAAATGATGTTCCCTGGAGAAAGGTCCCAGATTTCAATCCTGCTAGAAAAGTTACCTTTCCTGTTAGGATTTGGACTTCAAACTGCCAGAAATCCTCTTCCACTCCAAAATACTAAAGGCAGATCTTCTTACCCACATGTTCAGGGGGACCTTTATCCTGGCAACTGGATCATTCAGTAATACTGCTCAGGTATAGTCAAACACAAAGATGCAAGTTGAAATAATTTTGGCACAAGTGATTTGGCTTTGGTGTTCTCAAAAGCAAAAGGCTGCTGTTAAGAAGTGCTATCTGACTCAGAAAACAGCAAGTAATCCACACTGTGGATGTATTCATTGTGAAACAATTCTGCCTTGTTTCTCTCTAGCTTAATCCACTTTTACTGGGAATTAAACTAAACAAAGCAAGGTTTTTAGGGAGCTGTGATAACTTTTCTGTGATAAATGGGCAGAAAAAACCTTGTCAGTGATTGGACGTATGGGCTTCTTTCGTGTCTGCTTCCGTGTCTGAAAGTTTGTATGAATTTTCTAATGCTGGTTTTGGTCTAATTGAAGATATTATCTGTCCTGACAAACCTTGCCTATCTTGTACCCTTTAGCCTTCTTATCTGTAGAACAACTTGCACTTAACAAGAACAAGAAATATGGGCATCCATACCTGGCATTCCTAAGAATAATAATTGCACTTTCTAGACAAATATAGTTTTGGATAAAGAACTTTGCTTGGCCAAAGTCTGGTACTCTTTAGACAAGACTAGCAAACCCTCTGCAGTGGCTTTGTGAAAACGTTATTAATCAGCAGAGATTAGCGGTCAACAAATTCTTTCTTCAGATATAAAATCTGGACTGTACCCATTCATGGCATGTGGGAGCTTTGCTCATGGCGTGCTAGCAGGACTGTGTCTAAGCACAC
>NW_009260684.1:2522497-2549345 GCF_000687185.1 Egretta garzetta
CCCACTCTTTCTGAAGCTTTCTAGAGATTAGCAGCTGTTTGGAACCATGATTTAAAACCCAATTACAGGCTGTGTAAAATCCCTCTTATTTAACTCAATAACATGTAATGGGCTCAGCTGGGATTTCTTTTGTTTGTCTGGGGTTTTTTTTAAATATCATCCTCTTTAAAATCCATTTAAATCCATTTTCAAGAAATACCTTCTGTCAGAGGAGACACAGAAGATGCTGGGGGCCAGGGAAGGGCTCTGTTCACCCACCAAACCTATGGGACGTCCCAGAGCTCGCAAAAGCAAGAGGCAGGTTTGGTTTGGGACCATGCCCTGATTCATGTAACAGCAGTGTGGAGGTGCTCTGCAGAGGAGATTTATCAAGGGAAAGTGTACTTGCTTTGGTTTAGTCTGGTTTGTCTGGGTAAGACAAATGAAGCTCTGTCAGCCTGAAAAATGGATTTGGCAAGGCAGCTCTCAAAGCTACACCCTTGTAGTTGTCTCCAGAAGAGAAGTCCAAAAACTTAACTCCTCTCATCCAGCAGAACAAAGACTATAATCTTCTGTAAATACACCAGGAGTAAAAGATCAGGAAGGTTTGAAAGGTGTTTAAACTTAAGGCCCATGGTGACGCAAGGAGATGCGTGCAAACACGTCATGGAATTAGGAGGTTTTTAGGACTTGGAGCAGTGAAGAGGTGGGGCAGGAGTTGTGGGACCCACCTTATTTTAAGCTAGAGCTTGACTGGTTCCTGGGGAGGATCATGCAATATGACATCCTGGAGGGAAAGGACCCAAGAGGAATTGGGAAGATCTTTGGAGCCTGGAGATCTCACACAAGAGGGGCCGATATCTGTGTTATGGTGCTGATTTGTACCTTCATATTGAAGTTGTGCTAATGTCTCTGTGGAAATCAGGATTGTGAGAAATAAGGCAAAGCCAAATGACTTGTATATGTCTACTTTTCTCTTTTTTTTTTTCAGATCCCCATCAAGTAGTTTCATAACATGGAAACAACAGAGTGCTCAGCTCTTTGTACTACAGTAGGTGAGAACTGAAATGTGGAAGACCAGAAGCTGCTTACAAGACATTTATCTCTTCTGCTGCCCATTTTGTCCAATGCAGCACTGAAACAGGCATTTAACACTCCTGCAACTGCAGGTAGCAGAGTACCTAGGGACATGGTTTAGTGGTGGGATGGCAGGGTTAGGTTAAAGGTTGGACTCGATGATCTTAAAGGTCTTTTCCAACCAAAGCGATTCTATGATTCTATTCTATGATTCTACCTGCACTGCAGGTGGAGAAGCCTTCCCCATTGTCTTTCAAAGCTGTGAGCTTGCTCAGAGATTTCCTTCTGACACCAGCCAATCCACCCAGAAATGGAAATGTCTCGGGGCCACAGATGCAGAGTAGGAAAGAGGGTGTTTTAGGGAAATTAAATGCTAAATCGATTACATAGGCTTAGCTGATTTCCTAGGGCTAAACATGGAAAGAGAAAAAACAAAATGGTTTTAATGACTTAACTGAGCAAACATAACAAGAAAGTGATGAAATGTGAGAAAGATAAGACAGAATAAATAGAGAGAACTAACAGGAGCTTGCTATGCAGGAGCAGCATTGCACTAGGGAGTAACCTATTACTCATACTGTCAAAGGTACAGTATGTGATGTGGAGGCTGGTCATGTAACACCAAGGGGTTTGTTCTGCTACAGCTGTTTTTTTTAGAGAAGCAAATAAAAACAATGCACAAACCTGAAAAAAAAAGCAAAACCCTAAAGGAAAGTGAACAGGATTCTTTTCCCTTTCTGTAAAAAGAGCTTTGTGTTGACATTTCAACATTCGATCTTCACCAAAACAAAAAGACTCTTCCAATGATGTTTTCTGAGGTCCATTGACAGCGGGGCACTCCATGGAAGCAGGGGAGCAGTGGGCAGCAGCGTATATCACTGGGAATTGCTGATGTTATTTCATTGTCACAGGAGTGTTCCTCCCTCAGCTGGGACAGAGAAATGCTCCATTTCTGCATGTGACTGTTGATGACATCGTTTTGCTCCATCGCAGCAAGATGGAGAGCCAGATCAGAGCAAAGGGCTCTGCGCTGGGCTCTGCTCCAGAGCCTGGGGGATTCTGAAACCCTTCAAGGTCATTGTTTTACAAGTGCATAGGGGAATTTCTGTGATGCACAGCTCTCCAGCAGAAAATTGCTCTGCACTTAGCTCTTGGCAATTCATGCATGATTGAAAGCATATCTAAGGTACAGGTATGTTCCTAAAATAATTTAACACTTTTAATAAAATATTCCTACTTAAATGGGTGAGACAAACCAGCCAGGACTCTATACCTGACCAATCATCTATTTCTGGACAGCAATATCGTCTTAACTGTCCTTCGACATATTGCTGTTTCATATTCAAGAAAAAACTTATATAAGACAAAGAAAAGCACAGGGCAAAAAAGGGGGTCCCTATCTGGCAACTTTATACATGGTAGAGGATGACACAGCTTCACAAGAGCTCTGCTTTCTACATTCCACAAGGAAGAATTTCAACGTGACAGGAGTTATGGAGAGGTCAGTGTGGAGATTTACACTCCCAGAAAGCGCAGAGTGCAGAAGGCAAACTGGGTGAAATTTGTGTCAATGCAACACAGTTATTCTGTTCCTCAAAAAGTGGACAGTAGGCACAGGTTTCATTTGGAGAAGGGAGATGCTTCCCTCACCCCCCCAAAAAATTAAAATCAGAACTGAATTTTTCTGATTTCATCCTTCCAAATCTTTAAATTCTATGCTGTCAGCTTGCTTCCCGGCAGTTTTGCTGCTGCCACTCTCTGCACAATGGTCAGCAGTGGTCATTCCCCGGCCTGCCACTGCGTTTCCAGCTCTCACCCTAGGCTCTGCATGGCTCCAGAAGGACCTCTTGGTCTGTGTCTGCTCTGCTGTACTGGGCAAAGATAGCTGGCCCTTCCTGTGCTTGTGTGGGAGCTCTGTAGGGTCTGGCCATCCTTCCTGGCATAACCAAGGAGCACAGAGCAGACACCCCATGAATAGCAATGGTGGTAACATTGGGCATCTGGTAGTTTGACAAGCAGAAGAGGATGATTTTAGCCGCTTTGCCTACCCACTGCTTTTTAAATGTGCAAGAATTGCCTCGTCCCAGTCTTCTGGGAGATCTGGAGACACTCTGAAGATAAAGGGCCTAGAGGGGAGGAAGAAAGAAAAGAAAGAAAGGAGGGAGGGAAGGAAGGAAGGAAGGAAGGAAGGAAGGAAGGAAGGAAGGAAGGAAGGAAGGAAGGAAGGAAGGAAGGAAGGAAGGAAGGAAGGAAGGAAGGAAGGAAGGAAGGAAGGAAGGAAGGAAGGAAGGAAGGAAGGAAGGAAGGAAGGAAGGAAAGGAAGCAAGCAAGGAAGGAAGGAAGGGAGGGAAGGAAGGAAAGAAGGAAGCAAGGAAGGCAGGATCTCCAGGCAGAGGAAGAAGGGAAAACATTAAAGACAAAGAGAAAAGGCTGTGGTGATTGAGGTGAAAAATGGGCAGGGAGAAGGGAATGAGGAAGGAAACACTGACAAGTCGTGGGAACTTTGGGAAGTTTAAAACCACTTCTTTAAAGTTTTTTAGCCATAGAGTGAGGTTTATCAACCCAGAGGCTGTGGCTGACTAAAATAAACTGCTCAGTAGGGATGCAGACACATTGCTCCCAAGAGATGACAACACAGGAGATAATTGGAGCAGTCAGAAAAGTGGAGGCAGCATTTGCAGTGCACAGTCAAGGGGACTGTTGATACCAAAGGGCCTGAAGATCTTCTTGAGACCCTACTATAGGTAAAACTTTCTTTGTAGCCTCAGTTCCTGCTGCCAGACAAGGGAGTCTGGAATTAAATAAATAAATTTTGAAGATATTAAACATTTTTGTCTGTGTCTTTACCACAGACTGATATAAAAATACTTCCCCTGAAGTGACTTCTGATTTCTAAAGCTTCTGTTGTGTAGACAGTAGCACTAAAAACAGCATCGTGTTGCCCCCAGGGCCAAACCACAGTCAGTGATGAATAGTTCCTTTTAAAGGTGTTGAAAACAATCCCAGGAATTAGAGATGTGCTAACCTTAGTTTAGGATCAGTAAAAACAACTGAGGCAATGACTGGCCTAAAGTGA
Source organism: Egretta garzetta (assembly GCF_000687185.1). Lineage (NCBI taxonomy): Eukaryota > Metazoa > Chordata > Aves > Pelecaniformes > Ardeidae > Egretta > Egretta garzetta. The sequence goes on from NW_009260684.1 coordinate 2,526,630, forward strand.
CCCCTATGACAGGGAAAAATGAATGCATCTCTAGGCAAATGTTACTTATTTTACCTGTCTGAATTCTTAAAGCACTAACAAACTGCAGCATGGCTTTGAGAGGTGGCAGGAGTGCAATGTATTTATGTATTTAGACTTTCTAAAGGTCTTCAACAGGTGCTTGGCCAGGTGGTCAGAAGTGCTGGATAAGGTTGAAGGAGGAAGCCCATGGATGCAAATTATTATGAGGCAAAGGGGAGAAAGAAAAATAAACCTGATTTTCTTACATGCCCTAAAGGTCCTGAGGGTCCTTGGAGTTTGGTGCTTGGCTCTGCCAGACACTCAAACTGTCTTAGAAAAGAATCGTTGTTGTGTTGACTTCTGTTTGCATTTCAAGTTCTGGTTCTGGTTGAAGTCCTTGTATATCTGGAGGTGATGAAGAATAAGCAATTTAATGAGCTTCATTTGGGTCTTGTTTTTGCAAATATTTCTGTTTCAGTTCAGTAGAATTATTTATATGCACAAAATCATACGATGATAAGAAGTGGGTCAGACTGATGGTCCATCTTGCCCAGGGCTCTGTCTCTGGTAGCAGCAATAGAGTTGCTATTTAGGGAGAGCACATGAGCATGGCTGCTTTCTGCTATCTGTTCCCTTTGTATTCACCCAGCATCTAAAACTGTTGAGTTAGAAATACCTGACATGATTTCCCTGCCTTGTCCTTTTAAATATGTGTTTATGGACTTGCTGCCCCTGAATATGTCTAATTTTTTTCTGAGCCTGCTGATGTCTGCCTGCACAGCCTCAAGTGACAGCAGGCTCCAGCAGTTTGATCCTCACCAGGTCAAGAGATTTCTGGTTTGGTGTACACCATTCTTGCCAGTGCTACCTACTTCTTGTCCTGTAGGATTTGGTCAACAACCCAAGTCAAACATTGTTGTTAATCTTTGCAGAGCTGAGCCCTGAACTGGAAACCTTTTGAAATAAAATGTCTTCTCTTCACATGTGTTTATACAGTAACACGCAGAAGGATGCTCTGGCTTCCATGGAAGATGGTAGTGATACTATATATTTATCTTGGGGATTTTTTTGGAGAACAGTATTTCTCTATGCACTCATTTGAAAAGGCAAAGCAGTCCATGAGCTTTGTATGTTACCTTAAGCCCTCTGACATGATGGCAATGTGTGTTGTATGGCTAAAATTTGAAACTTGTTTTTGCCTACTAGTATTAGTATTTCATAGTGTGCATCTTCACTCTGGCTGGCTCTTAGAAATATAGGAGAGCGATCTCATGAAATATAGCTTGAGTAAAGACATTGTTTCTTCTCAAAATGTTTGTTTTGTCATGAATCAGAGCTGAAGAATGTGGACATCAGATTGCCATACTTGAGTCTTTATGGCTTTCACTACAGAAGCACCAAAGAGCGAGCCAGGGACAAGGAACAAGCCTGGTCCACTTGGGACTGCCAAGACAGAGCAAACTCACAGAGCAGAAAGGTAGCTCATCCCAAGAAGGTAGACCCAAAGGTAGACCACACTTTCCAGGCATAACCTGATCCAGCTCACAGCTCTGAATTCTCTTTCCTTACTCATTGCAAGATTTCTGGAAGTTCATGGTTTTCATGGATATCTCTACCCCAAAATTCTATTGCTCCAGAATGCAATCCCCCAAGGGAGAGAGTAGCCACATTAGAAACAGCTTTTCTCTGGAAATTTTCTTTTCCATTTGCATGGTATATCTGGTAGTAAATCCAGACAATTGCTTGGACAAGAACAGCTTTAGCAGGTCAGGTCCACTTCCTATAACCACCACACTGTATTATCTTTTTTAAAAAAATAGGCCAATATGAGTACCCAGTTTGGCTCTTCTCCAAGAGAAAGCCAAAGTAGGTAACCAACAAACAGGAGGAGCTGGAAGATGTTGTGTAGCTATGACTTAGCTATCACAGAAACATGGTGGGATGACTTTCATGACTGGAGTGCTGCAATGGATGGCTACAAGCTCTTCAGAAGGGATAGGCAAGGAAGGAGAGGTGGTGTGGGATAGTTCTGTATGTTAGGGAGTGTTTTGATTGTATAGAGCTCAATGACTGTGATGATAAGGTCAAGTGCTTATGGGTAAGGATGAGGGGGAAGACCAACAAGGCAGATATCCTGCTGGGAATCTGTTATAGACCACCCAACCAGGATGAATAGGTAGATGAAGCAGCTGGCAGAAGTCTCACAATCACTAGCTCTTGTTCTCATGGGGGACTTCAACTTACCAGACATCTGCTGGAAATAGAACACAGCAGAGGAAATGATAGAGTTCTTGATTCTTGGCTAAGTAAGGAGCGGGGTCAGCAAAACTGCTACCATGGACTTCCAGAGGGTAGACTTTGGCCTGTTCAGGACACCATTTGAGAGAGTCCCTTGGGAGGCAGTCCTGAAGGGCAAAGGGGTCCAGGAAGGCTGGGCATTCTTCAGGAAGGAAGTTGTAAAGATGCAGAAGCAGGCTGTCCCTATGTGCCATAAGACGAACCCATGGGGAAGACAACCCGCCTGGCTGAACAGAGAGCTTTTGCTGGGACTCAGGAAAAAAAGGAGAGTTTAAAACTTTTTGAAGAAGGGGCAGGCAACTCAAGAAGAGTACAGAAATCTTGTTAGGTCATGCAGAGAGGAAATTAGAAAGGCAAAAGCCCAGCTATAACCCAACCTGGCCACTGTTGTAAGAGATAACAAAAAATGTTTTTACAAATACATTAACAACAAAAATAGAGCCAAGGAGAATCTCCATCCTCTATTGGATGCGAGGGGGAACATTACCACCAAGGATAAGGAAAAGGCTGAGGTACTTAATGCATTCTTTGCCTCAGTCTTTAATAATCAGACCAGTTATCCCCAAGGTATTCATCCCTCTGAGCTGGAAAACAGGGAAGAGGGGCAGAATAAACCCCTCATAATCCAGGAGGAAGCACTTTATGACCTGTTGCACCACCTGGACACTCACAAGTCTATGGGACCAGATGGGATCTGCTTAAGATTACTGAGGGAGCTAGTGGAGAAGCTTGCCAAGCCACTCTCCATCATTTATCAGCAGTCCTGGTTAACAGGGAAGGTCCCAGACAACTGGAAGCTTACCAAGGTGACACCCATCTACAAGAAGGGCTGGAATGAGGATCTACAAGCCTGTCAACTTGGCCTCAGTACCAGGGAAGGTTATGTAATGGTTCATCCTGAGTGTGCTCACCAAGCCTGTTGCAGGACAATCACGGGATCAGGCCCAGCCAGCATGGGTTCATGAAAGGCAGGTCCTGCCTGACCAACCTGATCTCCTGCTATGGCCTGGTGACCCAGCTGGTAGATGAAGGAAAGGCTATGGATGTTGTCTACCTGGACTTCAGCAAAGCCTTCGACACAGTCTCCCACAGCATTCTCCTAGAGAAGCTGGCAGCTCATGGCTTAGACAGGCGCACTCCTCTTTTTGTAGAAAATGCCCAATGAGGGGTGAGATTGGCAGAGGCACCAGAGCTGGAGGTAGAACAGCTGTCTCTGCGAGGAGAGCCTTCAAAGCCTGGGGCCAGTGAGTGGGGAGAATGTAACCCAAGTATATTTGGAGTTACCCATGAAATAGCAAATGCCACAGAAATAAACAACTGGCTGCGCCTTACTTACCTGGCAGAACAAGGGCAGCATGACATCAATTGTTAGAAAGCAACCTGTTCAAAGGGTATAAAAGGATGATGTTATTTGTTGAACAGCACATCTGAAAGTTTGAATTCTGGTGTGCAACCGGCAGCTAACATTTTGCTAAAGATGTTCAGCTTCTGTCTGGTGGTGAACAGTCTCTGGAGCTATGTGAGGATGTAGGATGTTTTAGCAGTCATGAGGAGTGAGGCTGGAAAATGATTGCTAATTGTCACATTTGTCCTTGGTTTTGCCTTTTTCCCCAGAGCATCCCTGGATGTTGCTCAAGGCAGGTTGCTGGATTACACATCATCTGTTCAGACAGCATGATCACCACTGAAGTGTTGGTCTGTCCTGACATGGCAGGAGAGAGGCTCCCACACTTGGGGTGCACCATAGGAAGATGTCTGCTGGATTTCAAGTTGGTCTCTTCAAGTACACCTTCCTGCCTAATCAATGCCAGGGTGAACATCACCTGGGAATCCCAGGTCATCACATCTCTAGTACCTCCAGGTGGCAACAGACACCCAGGATGGCTTGTGCTCTTCATGAACATCACAAGCATCCTGTAGCAGCACAAGAGAGACCTTTTCCTCCTGCCTCTCAGCCGATCTTATCTCAGTCTGGTGATGTCACTCTGGACCAAGTCAACCTCTCCCCATCAGCTCAATGCATGTTGATGCCATCATTAGGATGAGCTTACTATTTCCCTTCCTCCTGTGCAATAAAATTAAATCACTCTTGTATTTACACAAGGAGTGTTAAAAGTTACAGTTAAAGCGACTACCCAAGGGATAGAGAAGGTACAGGTTATGAGATGCCTCCTACCATGCAATTAAGTGAGAAGAGTCAGAGCTAGTGTGTGTCTGTGGTTAGCTGTGATTCCTCTCAGGCTGTTTGGGGGATGGAGCAGCCAAGGAGCAATGGTTGTTTCTGACCTAGATTGAAAGACCTAATCAACGTGTGACTCCAAGTAAATCAAAGTGCTTTTCTATAGAGAAATAACACTTCCATCTCGTATGGCTGGGATCCAGCTAAATCCCACTCCCATTGAGATAAATGGCTGACAGGAGGTTTGAAAAGAGTCAGAGGATTTCTTTAGCATGAGTGGGCCCTTAGTAAGACTCCCGCAGGCCATGAGTCATTGCTACTACATTATTATTATTATTATTATTATTACTACTACCACTACTACTACTACTACTACTATAATACTATAATTATCACTGTTAGGAATCCACAAGCAAGTCATGAGCTGGAAGTTACTGGTCAGGAGCATGCCTTTTGTTCATGGGGTAAGGCTGTGTTTTCCTTGAGACGCGTGCATTCACTGAGAGGTGGCTGGCTCCATCTGTGAGACAAGCATAGAATGTGTCTTCCACCCTACGTGCTGGTCATGCTATCTACAGGCTGCAAATTACACAGTAATTCATCTTTGAATTACTCAGTAACTTGAAAGATAATTGCCAGGTAACCTGCAACAACCTGCCCTAGCTACTGCATGGACAGTATTTGTACGACATTTGCTATGTAATTAAAGAGCAGGTTGCTAGCTGGATGTGCTCCGGGGTATAAAAGGATACCTGAAGTGTGACTAAGAGGAATGCAGAGTTAATGCTTAGTGTATTTAAGGAGAATATTATATGTGTCATCTTCCTTGACTTCAGGCCAAATCCAAACCATTTCCAGTCTGTCCTCTGAAGCTGCCTGAGTGAAAGCCACATTTCTATCAACTGTACCTTCAAAGACCAAAAGAGGCCTGCTGAAGGGAGCCATCGAGGAATCACCTCAGTGTTACCTACTCCTCATTACCAGGGAGTTACCTGCCTCCACCTCCATGCACACAAGCTGAATTTATGGAAAATATCACAGCTCCTGCAGAATCATTTCTGCAAGTCCTTCAGCTGGAATCCTTGTTCAATGTTTTATAAGCTCTGAAAACCAATCATGACTTCACACTTCACCTCGATTGGTATCTTTGGTTCATATTCTTCCTGCCTGCTCGATAGAGTCTCCAGTAGAGACCTCTGTAAGGGTCCCCAAACCTTTGCCCTCCCAAAACCTCCTTAGCTGCAATGCTGATAAATAGACCTGCACAGATTTGTTGGTGGTGTGCTAAGAAATCAAGGAACGCTGGAATGAAAGGAACTGTCTCCTGGTTTCCCTGTGCTGTTTGCCAGACCAAGTTAATCTGATGTTTCTCTTTCAGTTATAAACAATTTGAGGGAAGGACCAGCCTGGCCTGACAATTCTAAATACCATTTAATAGACAGAAACACATTATCTAAATTTAACAGCCTGAACTATGAAGACTTACAGACTTCTTTTGTGCAAGGGAAACTATAAAAATTATTTACTACAAATAAATACTGGAAGGCCCTTATCTAGGTGCTTTAATCACGATGACTTTGACAAATTACTTGGATGGAAACATTTTCCTGAGTCAGACTCTGATCTGGAACCACACAGAGTGGCACACAATTGCTCATGCCATCTTCTTAGAGGTGAACTTCAGGAGAAAATTGTGTGAGTTCAGCAGTCACCCAGCCAGCTGATACGACACCACCTCTTCCACAGAAAAGTCAATGCAATGTGACATCCTGTTCCGCTTCCCTTAGTCATAGAGGAGGAGCTGGAGCTGCAGCAGGCAGTGGGAAGTTTCTCACAGGGCAATGTATCAGGCATGGAGATCCTTACTGAATCAATACGCCAGCAAGATGCTTCCCAGACCTGTTGCGTGAAGACATGTGCTCCAAGGAGGTTGCAATCCACTTAGCCCACAGCAGGCAAGCAGACGAGCTTCAGTTAGGCACCTGGGAGACGTGAGCATGGTCAGGGACAGCTGGGTGACATGAGGCAAGCCACTGTCTCTGTCTAGCTTCTGTATCTCTAGGAGGTGGAAGGGAGGTGGTGCCTCCCACTAGGACTGAGCACAGTGACCAGCTCAACAAGGCTGTGGTCTGAGCTGGGCACTCAGACACGGCCATGAACAGAAATAACACAGTGCAGGAGCCAGAAAGGGACTGATGAAAGTCATTGGCAGAAGCAAGGTCTCCAGGCTTTCAGTCCTTGCTTTACCCTGTGCATTGTGTCTTGTTTGTGTCTCTTCCCCTTGCTTGGGGGTTTTCTGCTTTATTAAAAAAATAAATAGAAAGAAACCTTTTATATTCATAGATAAAATCCTCAAGACATCTTGCTGTCAGTAGTAGTCACTGTGCTTTGTTTCCACTGTCTCCTAAGCTACCTAAGCTGCAAATGATGCAGTACCAAACTTTTCTTCAGTGGCCACATGGCAGTCAAAACTCAGTATCATTACAGCATGATATTCTAATAACAAATGTAAACAATTTTTTTCAGTGACATTTGAGTAAGTTTGTAAGCCAAGGATTTCTCTGGGGGTCATTGATCAATTTTTTTTTTTTTCAGAATTTTTAGTGTGTTTTACATTTTCCCCATTCTCAGTAGGAATTTTTCCCCTCTTAGAATCCTACCACTTAGCTAATCAATGCTAATCAATCAGCATCTGCAATAGAAGATCAAGCTAAAAAAAGGTAATAATAAAAACAACAAACTGCTGAGCAAATGTGTGAATGGAAACAGAAAAAACCCAAACATTTTAATTGTTTGATTAACTCAGTTGTTCTTTTAGTTGAAAGGGGAAAAAAGTCAAGGTTATGATTTTTGGATGTGAAATATCTGTTTTGGGAAAAAAAAAAAAAAAAAGTGTCCAAACACTATTAAAAATTGTTTAAAGCAAACAGTTTTAAGTCTTTCCCTCCAAATTGCTGCTGCAGGTGTGACCAGAGACGATGTGGAACAATCTGTTATGACCTGATGTTTTCCTGTGTTCTTCAGTTCACTGGCTGAAAGCTCCTAAGGGCATTAGGTGCCTCTGACAAAAATCTAGAAGAACACTTCAGAAGGCAGGGGCTGCAGTAAGGGACAGGCCCTGGCAACATGCAGCTCCAGCACATTTTCCTCCCGTTTTCTGCAGCTGGGCTCCCTGCTGTCTCACCTGCCACCCGTGAGCATTTTCATGGAGGGAAAAGATGAGCTGGGCAATCTCTGAGATTTCTCCATTGTATGTTACCTCAGTGCAGGGGAGAAATGATTCCCAAAGCAGAGCCGGACAGAACGAGGTATTTTCCACCCCTTATTTTGAATGAATGATTTTTTTGTTTTGTTGGAAATCTGTCATGGAATTTCTTCATTCAGTGCCCCAAATTGGGTATTTTCCAGTTATTGTCTCTTATCTCAATCCCAGAAGTATGAAAAGAAATAAAAATATCTGAAACAGAGGGGGGGTTTTATTCATTACCTTGAAAATGTTTCAGCTAGGCATTCCAGCTAGCTGTGTTATGGGGCCATGAGGTTTTCCTGGCAATACCCCTTGCTCATTTCCCAAAGGCATCCTGTTAAGCTCCAAACTGGTAATAGTGGATTCACTATATTTGCGTAAAGGCAAGTACATTTGCTCAGCGAAAGGCACGTGGCATCCCCAACCCTTTCCCTCTCCCCCTCTCTTTTGCCCTTCACCTTTTCTCTGTTTTCCCAGTGCACTGGAGTACACATCTAGTAAATACTTGGGAGGGTTGTTCTGGAGAGTATTTGCTTTTGATTTCTGAAAGTGTCAACAAGCACAGTAGCAACTTGATTTGCGGCAGCAAAATGAGAGCAGCCTTCGGTGAGACAAGGACTTTTTTTTCTCTGTACACAGCCTTGGAAGTTGGGAGAGAGGCCTGCAGCCTCCCCTTGTTTCTGCATATGCTTTGCATGGTCCTTTCAGGCTGTGTCTAACTAGCCCTATATTCATCCCACTAAACAAGGGTTACCCTGGTATAAATGATCATAACAGCCCTTGCCCTGCAGAATGTGGCCCAGAGATGTGTGATACTAATTTAGAGACATTGGGACCTGCAAATCCAGAAATATTTGGGAGTCCCATCGGCTTGACGCAAGGGCTGATGATGCTCCCAGGCATGGACCCCATTCTGGTTCTTTCAGATTCTTCTGGAAGAGATGCAGAGAGCAAGAAAGAGGCACAGTGTTATTTTACAGTAAGGGTGCAAGTTGCCTGGGCACAGCATCATTCTGTTAATAACAATAAAGGTAAGAGATCTAAGCTGGGACTTCAAGGCCTTTGGCAGAACATGCTTGCAGCTCTTCTGTACCATCGTTCAGATGATTTGCCCTTGTCACATATCCTACTATGGTCCATGGTGGTCCCTGCCAGCAAGCCTGGGTTGTCAGGCAGCATCTCAGTCTGTCTGGCGACCAGTTTTTCCTAACCTAGAACAAATGTCTGCACAGCTGGAGTTTGCCTGAGCCTTTCCTCTAGCTCAGCAGCAACTTCTTTATGGTAACATTTTTCCAGTTCACTCCATGAGTGAGTATATGCGGCTCTATCTGAAATGCCATCACAGCTGCAGTGCAGCAGAGGGATGATGCAGATGCTCAGCTCCATCCAAGCTGGTTCCACACCTGACCAGGTTAGGGCAGTGACAAGCAGTGAAGAGCTGTGCCCTCCAAAAGGACGTGCTCTGTGGCACACAACTTCTACATGGCTCCCAGGCTTTCTGCAGGGTGAGGTGTGTGAGATGTTTCATATTTGACCCTTCTGCTTTCCAAGAAATTCAGAGATGACAAAATGCTGCTTTGTTGCTGCACCTGCAGTCTACTCCAGAAGGACAGAGAAGAGGCAACTTTGACAATGCAGAGCTCTGTGGCCACTGTTTTCCCTGCTAAGACTGAGGTCCAGATGCTTGCAATGCCTTGACAGGCACACAGGAACACAGACTGAAACCTGCCAAAATACCTGAACAGAAGAAACCACACATCTCTGGTGTTTGCTTGGGAGTTTTCCTGTAGCAAGCAGGAAGGTACTACTGGTCAGGCTGATCACCTGGAAATGAGATGTTCAGCAAGATGCCGTCCATCCTGACAGATGAGTCTTGGGCTTCTCTGGGCCATGGATTTTGGCAGCTCTTGTGTTTGCTTTCTGCATAGGTTGGACTGCTGGTCCAGCTGGTACAGACACCTGCGTGCTAAATACTTGTGCTTTTGTCGTCCTCTGGGAAGGTGTTACTTCTTCCCAGGGAGACAGAACCTCTGCACACATCCTCAGACTGGGAATGTTCATGTTCCCTGTGGTCTGAAGTGTTTGTTTCAGCTCCATCCGAAGCTGAAAGATGTCCAAGGCAGACAGTTCATCATCATCTGTGTTTGCAGATACTGGGAGACATTTTTCTGCATGTGCACTGAGAGTTGGGGAGCCCTGGTTCCTCATCAGGCATTCCCAGGCACTGAAAAACAATCCCATCCCTGATGCAGGTTTCCTTGCTTTAGGAAGACAACACCTTTGCAAGGTGTGTAACAACTGGCAAAAAGCCCATCACACACCGCAGGGGCCTTTGCAGAGCTGTCCTTGTCACCAAGAAGTGTGAACAGCTACGGGAGATGACTTTTAGAATATTTCTCAAAAAAAGAAATATCATTCAAGGCATCCTGGTGTGGTGCTTACAGTTGGTTTTCTTAATTGCTGACCAAATCTTCATTCAGCTCTTCTTCATTTATATGCAGTATTTGATCAAGCAGCTTCTACTAAAGTTAATGGTACTTTTGCCTTAATTAAAACTTAAATGAGGACTCCAACTGGTCTTGTTTTGGCTAATCTGTACATAGTACCACGAGTTTGTGTGATGCTGTACACTGAAGCTGCAAAATCCCTGCTGGGAGCTAGTGAATCAGTCAAACACAGCGAGGGGAGAGAGCTGTAGGGAGGAGGGGACAGGAGGATGAAGGGCTGAAAAATAGAGGTTGGGTGAAATACTTCAAGTTGCTGGGAGTGTCTGCATGTTGTCCACTATGGTCACAGGAAGATGAATCCTAAATTGTTCCCGAGGGATCCACATGTTCCTACCATGTTTTAGGTAAATTTTGTCAGACTCCATTCAATTTTGAGATATTTATGTCCTGCCAGAAGTAAGCATACAGCAGAATGGCACTCTGCCTGGGTTCCAGGCTTCCAGGTGATATGAGTGGCAGATTCCTAGAGACACAGGCCTGTCTTGAGGAGTGTCCGTTGCTTCTCCTCCTTCTTAGTGGACTTCCTCACCACCTGGCTGGGGGGGAAATGGGGCCTGATCCTCAGGGCCTGGTGGCCTCTGTGGGATGCACCCATAGGCATGAGAACCAGGGCTCAAAAGCCAAAGGCAAAGGGAGCACCCAGTCATGGAGCAAGGCTGCCCTTTGAGTCAGTGAGCAGAAATAGGCTTTGAAAGAGCACAATTTAGCTTATTCTGGGGTCATCAGGACCACAGAGATGCCCGATGTGTCCATGTGGCTCTTGGTAGTTAAAAGACAAAATAAAACCTAATGCAGGAGGAAATGCAAATGCTCCAAGTAATCATTGCTGTTCCCTTTCACGAAGGGGCACTTGAGGATTTCTGGGTGAAGTAATTTGCTTGGCCTCAGTCAGGAGGGAGCCCAAGCAGGAGTGGAACGTTGTTTGCTTGGCCTCAAGCTCCCCCTTGCACCAGCCAGGGCTTTCACTGCAACAGGAAGAACCAGCAATAACACATCTCAAGTTCAGCAACACGCAGAGCCCAACAGCTCAGATCTTTGATATGTTGCATGCAGAATCCAATGTTTACAAGTGTCTCCATCCCAGGTGCAGCGTCGGGTTACACAGATGATGCCAACAGCCCCAGGACACCTGACTTCCCTCTGCATTGAGCTGGGCTTTCCACAGGGTCCCAGCCTGCTGGTTCGGGCTCTTTCAGGTGGCAACCTTGGAGCAATGAAAGAGAGCAGAGGTGAAGATGCGATTCTGATCTTGACATGCACTCATTGATTATGTACAGCACAAAGGCTCATTGACCCACACTAAAATGCTTCCATGGCACATGCTGGAAACCTTGCATCTCCACTGGCACCGTTCAACACTTGCTATCTAATTCTCATAAGTGTCTCTGCTTCTGCTGGCTGGTGACCACCCTCCAGATGAAGAAGCCAGCTCATCAGTCAGACCTTTGTCTCTGCAGAGCATCATTTCCCAGGCAGGTTTGGGCTGGAAAGAGGCCAAAAATGGAGGTGGCATTTGGAAAGGTCAGAAGTGGTTTAGCAAACAAAAGCCATCACTGGGAGAAATCAGGAAGAGAAAGCAAATATCTCTCCGATTGTCAGTTGTTGTACGTAATGGTGGCAATGACATCTGAAAGCTGAGACCAGGGAGGCAGCCAGGGTGAAATTCAATCATGCTATGGGAAAATGCCTCGTGTTCCTCCTTGGCTGATGTTATCCAGGCCAAGAAGAGACATCCAAAAACCATTAGATAATGTTTCTATTTGTTTCCCTGCACAGCCCTAACGTGACACATTGGCTCGGGATTAATGCCTTGAGAAATGCTCTGTCAGGGCTATGGGGCATTCCCCAAACTGGCCACATTCCAGACACCGCAAGGACTTCATTTCACTGGGGAGTACAACCAGCCTCGCGTCCCTTCTGCCTACAGCAGCTGGCTCCCACCATGAGTCTCAACTGACTCAGCCTGTGGTGAATGAACGTGAATTATTTATGCTCCTGGCCTTCCTTGCTGGGCTTTGCTGGGTAGTTCCTTTCCCTTTCTGTGCCTCAGTTTCTCCAGGTGGCAACAGGGATGAGCCCTGCATCTACAGATTTACTATTTTGCAGAAATGATCTCTGATTCTCCTCTGGGCCTTTGCATTGTTCTCCCCTCCCCATCACTGAAAATTGAAATAATTTGGGCCGAATGCAAATAGTTTCTCTGTGTGTACAAACAACCCCCAATTCTTGCTGCAGTCCTGTAGGAACAGTCTGGATTCTTATTTTTATTTCCCCTTCTGGTAGCAAAGAAAGCAGGAAAGATATAAATATGCTGTGAAAGTTGACAAAACAAAAAATATTGCCTGTTAAGTTTTTGGCAGAAAAAACTTTGAGTTGTCCAAATACAGCAGAACCCTGAATCACCCTAATTTGGGGGGAGATGGTGTCTGGGTAAAGACCAAGAGGTGCGTGCAAGGTGTTTGTTCTCTGGACTGCCTGTCCACAGAGGTCTGCTGCAGGGTGACATTGGCTTGGCACTTGGCTCCTACAGCAGGCAGGATTGGTAGGAGCAGTTGCACAGTGCCAAGCAGCTGGGATCCACACCACTGTGCCACTCCTTCCATTGTCTGGCAAGCTGGGCATGCATAGGAAGGTGGGACTGGGCGCAGCTAGCAGAGCTGCAGGCTTAAATTTGGGAGCAGAAACATCCTGCTTGTCACTGCACAGCCTGGTACATGGGTCCTGAGGGAGAGGAGCCTCGGGTGTCTCTGGTTCCTGCTCCTTCCTCTTCTCTGGTGTCTCTGAGCCTGACCCATCCACCCCCCACCTCTGCCTGTTTGCAAATCATCCCCAGGCCTCGGCAAGCTCTGATGCAAGGATTGATGCTATACTTGGCTGTGTTGCTGATCCTCCTTAGTAGTCACAAAGCAGTTATCCTGGTGGCCCTTTATTCTGGTCTCAGAAAGCCCAAACCAGCTACTCTAAGAGGTTTTCCCCTGACCTAAAAATGCCTGGGAAGAAACAATGCCTGCAAGAAGACTTGTCAGAGCTCTTTGCAAAGAGCAGGCACCATGAACAGGCACTGATGAGCCTTTTGCAAGGACAAATGACAGTTAAAGTCTGATCGATGGTTTAGAGGACATTTATGCTAGTGCATGTGAGGATATGTGTATGTACATGTGTATGACCTGGGGGTTTTCCTGTCATCTTTCTCCTCTGTCACTGTATTGTATTTTAATCCATGTGGATAAATGAGTTTCAAGATTGCTAAAGGCATGCTTCACCAATCGAAGGGAAAGTAAGGAAATGGATATGAAATCCTGCCCTGGGGTGAGAATTACATCCCTGCTTTTGTACAATGTATAATTAACCAGTGGAACTCATTTCTGTGATCTATTATTGAGGCAAATCACTGTAGTAAGCTTCAAATAATGATTAGACAGTAGTGGGGAAAGTTTCACAGAGCAGTAATGTCTGTAGTTCCCGCTGCGTGGAGTGAAACACAGCCCAGCTCCCTTGCAATCAGAGCAGCTGGAAAAAAGAAAATGCAACACATATTTGTCACGAGGCATCGCACAGGTGACTTGCCAGCTGCACGGACCAGCAGCTGAGCCTCCTACTTCTGCAGACCTCAGGACCAGTGCACAGAGAAGGAGAGGATGCTCTGGGAAGAGGAAGTGCAGTATCCAGGGAGCTAAATGGGTGTGCAGGAGATCTGGGTCCTCAGCACTCTAGGGCATGTGTCCACCCCATCAGATGCCAGGCATCAGCAAGGCATGCCTTGCAGTTAGCTTGGCAGGTGCTCGAGTGAGTCTAAAAAAACCGAAGCAAGCAGTGGGTGCTCCATCCCTGCATCACCCTCACAGAGGTATCTCAGCCCCCCAGGGCTACTTAAATGATGCCAGAAAGTTCAGCTGAGGCAGACAAATTGACAAAACCGTACCACGTGTAGAGACAGATGCATAAAGGTGTCTTAATTAGGAGCCATCCTCAATAGCAAGATATTTACGGAGTGGAAAAAGCCCCTCAGTGCCCATCCTCTTATGCTTTTCCCACAAATGCTTGTAGACCATCTCTTTTCCAAGCTGAGGTATCCTGTCTGTTTGGGGGGTAGTTTACTGAATATTTCAAGTTATCAGGAGCCAGCACTATGGCTGGTAGAAGTAATCAGATCCTGTCCTACAACTCCACCTTCAGAGCAGTCCTCCCCTGTGCCAGCCCAACATGTTAGTGCCATAATCTGAACTGGACTGGGATGGGGACCCAAATGTTGTGTTTGACCAAAACTGAGCTGATACTTTAGTGAATGAATGAACTAACAATTTCCCAAAGAGACAATGACTTATTAAGCTTTATTTTTGGGGGGTAACAGAGATCCTCAATTTGTACGTGTCACTAGGGGGGTTTGCCTCCCATAGACCTTACATTTGCTGATGTTCCATTTCACCTGTCAATCATGAAATCCCTTTGCACTCCTCAAACATCTGTATTCATGTTACCTCAGTGCAGATTCTTGCAGGGTCCTATCAGAAATGTCCCACCATGAATATGCGCCATCTATTTGTTGGCTTATTTTTTGCTCTTCAACTTGTTATTAATCCTGGAGCAGACCTTCCTTCTCACCTCATGACAGGTAAATTTTTGTACAAGCCTTCCATAAGAAACCTTCCCAAAAGATTGTTTTAGGAATCTTGACTAGATCGCCAGTCCAAAGGCTGAGTGATTACTTCAGAGAGTTCTAGTACCTCTGGGAGGCACAGCTTCACATTGTGAAAGCTGTGTGGTTCCTCCCCGGTGTATAGTATTGATCTGAGTATGCCCGTATCTTTTCAGTTTCCACCAACTACTTGATTAAAAAATCAGACATACTGGTCTGCAGTTTCCTAGATAAGCTTTGTAACCTTTTTAAAAGACAATGTTACATCTTGCCATTCTTTTACTAGTGAGGTTAATTTTAGTGTTGGATTGTGCATTTCAGGAGCTGTTCAGAAATTTCGTATTTGAGGTCCTTCAAAACTTTTAGGTTAGTGTCATGTAGTTCTGGTAAATTGCTTTTGATCATTTAATCCATTCCATCAACAAATTAGGTTAAAACAGCTCTTTACATTCATCTCTACTAAAGGAATCCTTGGGCTTCAATAAAGTAAATAAACAACAATGCAAATAATTCATATCTTTTTTCTTATAGGAATGTGTCTTCCCTGAGTGCCCCTTTTCTACTTCAATCATGCTTACTTAAACCAACCCACTGGCAAACTCCCTGTTTCTGATGTGTTGGAAAACGTTTTTATTAGTGGGGCTTATGTATGTCTTTAGCAAGTTATTTTTCAAGATATCTTTTGCCTTCTTTTACTGGTTTTACATTTAACTTATGAAAGTTTGTGGTCATCATAGAGGCATGAATTTCACTACTGAAGGACTTTTTCTTTCTAAGGGCCTCCTTTACCTTGTTATTCAACTAAGCAGACTTTTTGTTTGTGTGTGTGTCCTTTCTTTAAGGAGTGTTGCTTGGCTGCAAGTATTTTACTCTTTTAGCTGCACCTTTTGCTTCCCTCAGAACTGGCATCCTCATCTTTTTGTATTGCCATTTTTGTAAGTTAGATGATATAGTAGAGCTCATCCCTACTCCTCTTGCAATAGTTTGAATCACTCAGTGTAAAAAGTTAAGGCCAGATGGTAAAAACTCCTCTGTGATTCCCATGTGAGCGTAAAACTGCTCAGATCTGTACAGTTTACCCTCCTGGTTCAGTCCTGGGGACTAAACTGACGTAAATCAGCTAAATGGATTTAAGGTAGCCCCTCTGGTTTCTGCATCGGTGTAGCTAAATCTTTAGGCTTGCATGCTTATTCAAATGATGTGAACCTGTACAAGGACCAGGACTTGAAGAATAAATATGATAAGTGTTAGTGCTTTTTCAAAAGCCTGTTCAATATCCACCATGACGAGACTTAAATAGCCACACAGATTTTTGCCCCATGGTGAAAAGGTAAGCCAAGCCCCGTGGATTTGTCTGCATGCAAGTGTGTGTGTCTGTGCACAATCTCTGAAAGCTTATTTATGCTCAGCAAACAGCTGGCTAATTGATGGTTAGGCGTATCTGCCTCTGCCCCAGTTGGCAGCCTCGTGGCGTGTTCTTTGCTTTCCTTTTTAAAATCATAAATCACGTTTCCAAATGAAATGTCTCTTAAGGAAACAATTGAGAATCAAGGCTGTTGTGCCAGAAATCACACAGCCCTTGGAGCTGATACACATGCACATGCAAGAAATACTCTCTGCTCTTCAGCTATGGCTGTCCTTGGTCTTGAGCATCACCTTCTGGAGAGGATTCAAAGCCCTCAGTGCACAGAGGCCAAAGGCCCTGCAGCAGAGAGTGAAGCAAAGCATGTTAAAAACATCAGCAGGGTCAGAAGGAGGGTTGAGAGGGGTTGGCAGAGCAGGGATCCAGCACAGCAGCTACAGAAGCTCATCAGATTATGGTGCTGCTGCTAGAGAGAAGGAAGCCAACAGGAAACAGAGGGGAAAGGCCAAAAAATACAACTATGCTGACTGGAAGGAAACTACTTGAAAAGGAGAAATCGAGGTCTGCAAGGAACATGCCCAGTGGCCTCCATGACTTCAGATTGCAGTGCAGAAATCACTGACTTGGCTGAGCACTTTATCCCTTGTGAATTCAAACAACACATGGCTCCTTTGTAAGCAGAGCAGATCTGAGAATGAGCAAAGACCAGCTACGATACATTCATTTTTCAGAAAATAGAAAGAATGCTTCCGGTCTTATTCAGCATTTTTGACCTGAGACATAGGGAGGCACAAAATGTCGTGGAGAAAATTAAAGAATGGGTAAACCAGTGCTGTTTCTTCATTTACTTCCACAGTCCTACATCAATTTATATCAGCTACTGAGCTTTGCTTTGGGCTGGTTATCCCCTGCTCAGGGTCATCATCTATGCCAGCACAAAGTGAGAGAAGCTGGCTCTTCTAGTTGAAGGATTATATTCTTTTCTTCAACCACTACCTGGGATTTTCACTGCTGGAGGATGAAGACAAACTCCCTTGAAACATCTTTGCTTCTTCCACCAACAAAAGCCCTGTGCTTTAAAGGATGTGTACTCTCAAGGTGGCCTGTACCCTTGTCTGGGCTCTCTCCCTGGAGTGCATTAGGGCAGCACAAGAGTTGGAGAGGGAACGGCAATGCCACACGGCGCTGGTACCCACCATGAGATCCAATGATCCCCTTCTGCACTGCCTACTGGTATATCAACATGTCCTAGATCATAACCGTTGCTTGATGAACAACTGCAGTGACAGGAAAGGGCCGAGTACCCAATGATAATTAACCTCATCCTTGTCCGAAGTCACACCAGACTTCCTCAGGTTGCTCTGGCCTTTGCAGATAGCTCCAGTCATGGGGCAGTGCTGGTCTCTACCAAGGTTCCTCCACTGCACAGGTGGTGTTTTCACCCAGATTCTGGACCAGAATGGGTGCACTACCTTCCTGGCACTGGTGGTGACACTTCACAGTGACCTATCTGCTAAACCTGACCTCTTCAACACGGGGAGCAGCTCATGAAGTGTTTAAGACCTGCAAGGGAGGACCCGAAGAGAAGAGAAGAGAAGAGAAGAGAAGAGAAGAGAAGAGGACTATTTCAGATGGAACGGCCGTCTAGTCCAACTGCCTGACCAACTGACTTACAGCTAGAGCAGACACTCATATTTGAACTCCATCTGTTGTATTTGGTTGACACATTCTTTGGAAAACGACATGGTCTCTTTAAGTCTCAGTTTTCTTGTCTGTAGAGAAAGCAGTATTCACCACCTGCTTCATATGACTGTTAGGCATTGATCTCATTATCCAGGTTGCATTATCTATAAGATCTCATTTTCTGGTCCAGTTGCATGATTGGAGGCAGTTAACTCTGGGGTTGGGTGGGGATTAACATTGCAATTATTAACTGAGGGGTTAATAGGGCTGCAGCTGACAGCTGCTCCACGATCACACCTTGCAGCGATACAGATGGGTACCCTGGGAGAGCCTGTGCATGTGGTTTTGCTTGTGCATGCAACTTTGCCCTGCTACTAAGTAAAGTAAAATACGAGCCAGCTCAACAACACCCTTAAAGAGTCCTGGTTCCTGAGTGTGTTTTACTGTCAAAACATTAAATGTAAGAGCTTGTTTGCAGCTGGGACTGGAAACCCCCTCACTGCCTTGTGAGCAAAGCCCTGGCTGGTGAATCACAGCAACAAGAATCACTGACGCCTTGTCCCTGCTGCTTCCAGGCCTGACCCTTGTCATCTCTGCATCCACACACCTCCTCCATCCTGAGCTCCCTTCTGCTCTTTCTGTGCTGGAAGCCGGGGCAGGGTTAGATGAGTGAGATCTTCCACTGGGGAGGAGAAAAGATAGGGTCCTACTCATTTGCTTATTAAGTGCTCTGCAATCCATCAGGCATGAGAGAAACAAGACTCAGAACGGGTGGAGCTGGGAACAGGACCAATCTGGAGCAGGCACAAGGCACACCTTTTTACAGAGCGAGGAACCGCATGTCTTTAACTAACACTTTGGGTTTTGGACCTAGAATTTTGGAAAAAGACTTTGATTTAAGCTCAGCCATTGCCCATGGAGCAGGAAGGACCTCGGGGCAGTTGGAGTACCCAGGAGGTTAGAAACGATGCTCAAAATCTTGAGCCTGACCTCATCTTGGAGGAGAAAACCACACCCAGGGCAACTATCTACTGGTCCTGTGGCACTGGTAATGTGCTGGGAGCAGGCCACCCAGAGCCATGGTGTGAGGACACAGATGTGCAGGGTTTTTTTTCTCCAACTTAGGTATAGCCATGCTGTGACTCTATATCCTCAGGAAAGTTTCTGTCACTTATCCTGGGTTGCTTATCATTGGATTGCTAAAGATTTGGAAACTGCTGGTTAATCTTTGGCTATGTGAGATAGGGAGGAGCAGAGACCACTGAAGCCATCATCTGCAGAGCCTGATGAGACCCAGCTACCTGCCCAACCTACCCTCTCCCTCATGGCTTCTGAGTTGGCAGCTTACAAGCTTCAGAAGCATGCTCAACGCCCCTGGTGAAAGCATTTCCAAATGTGTGAGGACAGCACAGTCCAATTTTCCACCACTAGCAGCCAGATCCCTGTTTAATGACAAGCACGTGTCAGGGTGGTGGCTCCCAGCCCACAGGCACTCTGGCTCACGAGGACTGCCCTGCTGCTGGACTCCTTGCACTGAGAGTTGTTATTTGTCTCTTCTAGTGCCAAGATACTTCAGCCCACGGGTTGCTCTCAGCCATCTTGGTGTTAGTTCATCAATCAGAGAACTTTAAGGTAGGAAGAGATTAAATCATGTTCCTTCCTGCAACTCAGCTGCTAACTGTAGGGCTGAGAGGCAGGGGAGCAGGTCCTAGGGGTGGGCCTCATCTGGCCAGGGTTCGGGACCTTTCTCCACAAGGAGTGTGGGACCTTGGGCAAACCCTGTGCCTGTCTTACCTCTCTGTCCGCGAAAGGGCCACAATAATTTCCTGCCATTGGATTTCAGCAGCAGCTGGCTGGTCGGGGGAACCAAATCTGGTGGCTTTGGATCAAAACTTCTCCAAGATCTTGTGGACAGCCTCCACAGTCCCCAAAGCACTGTCCATGAACAGGGGCCTCCACAACCCCTCAAGCTCTTCCTCCTCCTCTGCAAGGCACGAAATAGAAATGACTTTGTTTACTTGCCACGTTTAAGTCTCACTCCCCCCTTAGCTTCCTGCTTGTTCAGACTGTTCCCTCTTTATCTTCCCAGACAATCTCCATTGCCTTTGTTTGGCTTCCAGAAAATCACTGTTCTAACTGGGCAGGAGGAAAAGCAAATTCAATGGTTTCCTCTCACAAAGGAGGAGTTTTGAGAAGGCAAAGCCTAGAGCAATGCAGTGGGTTTTGCTCATGCCACAAGCCACGTGAGCGGGTACTGTTCAAACCTACCTGCACTATCATACAGATTGCTCTCTTGAGTGGGAGAGAGAAGAGAAATCAGACCCATTAAAGACTGCCTCGCTAGCTTGTGAAGTTAATGCATGCGTACACTTTTTAGAAGAAGGATGATTTCTTTGTCAGTTCTTCTGAGTGACTCTGAGCGGCCCAGAAACAGAGTCACCAAAAGCTTCACATCTGAAGACCCTCACCTGCCATTGCACTACCTACTGCACCAGGCACTTGCTACCTCTGTCGTGGAACTTCACGAGTGCCTGGGATCACTCCTGTGTGCTGGCACACAATTTTTGGAGTGATTAATTTATTAAAGCTATTAGGCCATTCTGCCCTGGAGCAATGCGTTCTCTCCCAAACTGTTCCTGGGCATGGTTGGGAGTTAGTCCAGACCAGGCAAGAGCAGCCACCTTTGCTGGGGCTAGAATGGCCTCTCTGCAAAAGAACACTCCCAGGCATGGGTCCTTTTCTGTAACTACATGGTCTTAGTGTCCATGTTAGTCCCCTGCCTGCATCTTGTTTCTCCTTTAAACCATAGACTCTCCTTGTGTCTGACTCCTGCAGCCAGTGCTCTTCTCTTCATCTAAACTGCCCAGGGATAGACCATCCTTCTTATCCCTCAGCCCTCCTTGTCAGGCCATCTTGTCCCCCACCATACCATCAACACTTCATCCCATCATCAACGGAAAGAGCTGAGTCAATGGTGGGAATAGATCCTGGGACTGCTTTGTGGGAAGAGAAGGGGGTAGGATCTATGATTGCCTTGCTAGAGGGTTGGTAGGTGGCTGGGGGGCAGGAAGACATGCAGGGGTGTTTTGACATTGTAATTATTTTTCTATTTTCTTCCTAATTACCGCCACGTGTCCAGTGCTTTCATGAGACATTCATTAATACTGTGTTTGAATCCAAATAAACAATCACCTCCATTTGCCCCTCCCTGGACCCCTACATCTTTTTCTCCGTGAAAATTTAACAGGCAGGAAGAGCATGAGCCCTCTGCTCTGGGGGAGGCTGCGATGTCTGAAGGCAAGGCTTTGACTCGCCTGTTAGCCCAAAGGAAAGAAATAATGATAGAATTTAACAGAGTAAAATGTGTTGAGGGATGTGAAGTGAGATACTTTGTAATACAGAAGCGAATCGGGGCAAAATTACCATCTTAATTGTATTAATGTTGCCAATTAGAGACAGAGCCCGTGTTGCTCAGCAGGATTGTTCTGGGATAGAAGGGAAGACAAATTATCTGCAAACTCCTTATTTTGTCTTTGTGAATTACCACCCCAAGGTACTTAATTGAATCTCCAGTCCTGATCAGTGAACATTGTTCAGGGAGTGAATTAAGGAAAGGCCCCACAGGCCTGCTCTGTTTTGTCCCAATTAACAGAAACACTGGATTTCTTTTTTTTTTTTTTAAATCACTACATGGCTAAAAGTTAAATTGGAAAAGAGAAGCTGGGTCTAAATCATTTAATTTCTGCCAGAGCAGAGCTGGACAAGTGTGCTGGGTACATGCATGGCAGCCTGCAGGTTGTGCCACCCCTCTGAGCATGACTAAAATGGGGAAAAGGAGCTGGGAGCCCCGTTCAGAGCATGGAACAGAATCACAGAATTACAAGGGTTGGAAGGGACCTTGGGAGATCACCCAGTCCAACCCCCCTGCTCAAGCAGGCTCACCCAGAGCAGGGTGCACAGGACATTGTCCAGGTGGGCTTTAAATATCTCCAGAGAAGGAAACTCCACAACTCCCCTGGGCAGCCTGTGTCAGTGTTCCATCACCCTCAGAGCAAAGAAGTTTTTCCTCATATTCAACTGAAACCTCTTATGTCTCAGTTTGTACCCATTACCCCTTGTCCTGTTGCTGGACATCGCTGCAAAGAGTCTGGCTCCATCCTCGTGACTTCCACCCTTAAGATATTTGTACGTATTGATGAGGTCCCCTCTCAGTCTTCTTTTCTTCAGGCTGAACAAGCCCAACTCTCTCAGCCTTTCCTCGTAGGGGAGATGCTCCAGTCCCTTTATTATCCTAGTTGCTCTCCTCTGGACTCTTTCTAGGAGTTCCTCATCTTTCTTGAACTGGGGAGCCCAGAACTGGACACAGTACTCCAGGTGGGGTCTCACCAGGGCAGAGTAGAGGGGGAGGAGAACCTCCCTCGCCCTGCTGGCCACACTCCTCTTAATACACCCCAGGATACCATTGGCCTTCTTGGCAACAAGGGCACATTGCTGGCTCATGGTCAGCTTATTGTCCACCAGGACTCCCAGGTCCCTCTCAGCAGAGGTGGCATTGCTCAAGGAACAACGTCAGGGCCGATCCTGTTCAGCATCAGCATCATCAGTTACCAGCACAAGGGGCGGAAGGCACGTCAGCAAGTCGGCGGGTAATGGTAACCCAGAGGGGGGGGAAGCAGTTCACGGCCTTGATGGCAGGATTAGTCTTCAGAGGTACCCTGGATGAGACAGAGGAACGGGCCAAGAGGAACCTCCTGAAGTTCAGCAAACACAAAGACACTGTCCTGTCCCTGAGCTGGAATAGGC
>NW_009260684.1:2549510-2551126 GCF_000687185.1 Egretta garzetta
GTGCTGGGTACTCCTGATGATCTTCTTTTCCTCTACTTGCTTGGAGAGGACACCCAGAATGAGTTGTTCCATCACCTTTCCAGGGATGGAGGTGAGACTAACCAGCCTGTAGTTCCCTGGGTCCTCCTTCTTGCCCTTTTTGAAGACTGGAGTGACATCGGCTATCTTCCAGTCCTCAGGCACCTCTCCTGTTCTCCACAACCTTTCATAGATGATGGAGAGTGGCTCAGCAATGTTGTCTGCCAGTTCCTTCAGCACTCGTGGGTGCATTCCATCAGGGCCCATGGATGTGTGGGTGTCCAGCTTCCTTAAAAGATCCCTAACCTGATCCACCTCGACCAAGGGAAGGTCATCCTTTCTCCAAGCTTGCTCGCTTACTTCCAAGGTCTGGGGAGCCTGAGGGCCAGCCTTGGCAGTGAAGACTGAAGCAAAGAAGGTATTCAGTAACTCCGCCTTCTCTGTCACCAGGGGACCCATTTCATTCAACAGCGGTCCCACATTACCCCTAGTCTTACATTTAGTGCTGATATACTTGAAGAAGCCCTTCTTGTTATCCTTGATATCCTTTGCCAAACTTAGTTCCAGCTGAACCTTGGACTTTCTAGTTGCTTCCCTACATGCTCTGGCAGTATTCCTGTATGCCTCCCAAGTGGCCTGACCCTCTTGATATCTGACCTGACCTGACCCTGAACCCTTTGATATCTCTCCCAGTCACCCTCCCTCTGCTGCTATGGGTGGCACCCTGCTGTGTCCCCACGCAGAGTGGAAATTATAGAGAGCAAGTAAAATTACTTGTACAGGACAGCATGGTGCAGGATGGGACAACCCATACCGAGGTTGTTACTGCTGCCAAAATTGTCATGAGCGTGGAAATGCTGCCCTTGGCTGAGCTCTGTCAGCTGTGGAGTTTGTTGATGGTGGTGGTTTGAGGTTTTTTGTGCAGTAAAAACATGGAGGGGATATAACTGTCCATTGCTCTGAGACAGTATCAGGAATAAGCACCAGTCAGAGCCAGTTGGTGGATGTGCACCCAATGTCCTGTAGACGCAGCCTCCTGACACGCGTTAATTTCAGGCAATGTTTAGTTTAGAGTTATCTACTTAGAGAAAAATCCCAAAGGGAATGTGTTGACCAGTTATTTTGGTTTTATAGCATAGATTATACTCCAGATATTTCCAGGATTATTGTATTGTGTATGTCCGTATGGAGACTGGTGATGAGTGGTGTCCCTCAGGGGTCCGTTCTGGGACCGGTGCTGTTTAATGTTTTCATCGATGACTTAGACAGTGAGATTGAGTGCACCCTCAGCAAGTTTGCAGATGACACCAAACTGAGTGGTGCAGCTGACACACCAGAAGAACAGGATGTCATCCAGAGAGACCTGGACAGGCTGGAGAGGTGGGCCTGTGGGAACCTCATGAGGTTCAACAAGGCCAAGTGCAAGGTCATGCACCTGGGTCTGGGTAACCCCCAGTATCAATACAGGCTGGGGGAAGAAAGGATTGAGAGCAGCCCTGCCGAGAGGGACTTGGGGGTACTGATGGATGAAAAGCTGGACATGAGCCGGCAATGTGCGCTGGCAGCCCAGAAGGCCAACCGTACTCTGGGCTGCATCA
>NW_009260684.1:2551161-2561339 GCF_000687185.1 Egretta garzetta
TGGAGCCCCTCTCCTATGAGGACAGGCTGAGAGAGTTGGGGTTGTTCAGCCCGGAGAAAAGAAGGCTGCGGGGAGACCTGATTATGGCCTTTCAGTACCTAAAGGGGGCCTATTGGAAAGATGCGGACAATCTTTTTAGTAGGGCCAGCTGTGACAGGGCAAGGGGTGATGGTTTTAAACTAAACCAGGGTAGGTTTAGACTAGATATAAGGAAGAAATTCTTTACCATGAGGGTGGTAAAACACTGGAACAGGTTGCCCAGAGAGGTGGTGGAGGCCCCATCCCTGGAACCATTCAAGGCCAGGTTGGACGGGGCTCTGAGCAACCTGATCTGGTTAAAGGTGTCCCTGATCCCTGCAGGGGGGTTGGACTAGGTGACCTCTAGGGGTCCCTTCCAACCCAAAACTTTCTATCATTCTATGATTTTAAACTCTTTGAGTCTGTTCTCTTATTTAGTAAAGAAAGGAAGTAGCCACAGGTGAGTGTTCCTGCATGGTACTGGATCACTTCAGACACTGAAACACTTTAAGTTTATTGAGATTTTTTTCTGATGGAGAAAAATACAATGTTTTGACTAATCCAGGCCCTATATAACTCAGGGTTTGCCTGTTCTTGCATTCCTTAAGAAGTATAATGTTTGGGGGAAAAAAAAAAAAACAAACCAGATGCAATAGGTTTTCACAGACTGTATTTTATTTTGAAAAGATTAGTTGATTCTAATCCTGGTTACACGTCCTTGAAAAGTGAAGAGCGGGGATTTCGGATTAAAAGGAATTGACTGTTCTGGTGTGGGCTTGTTTTTATTATGGGGATTTCCTCCTTCCATCCACAGGGTCTTGAGTCCGCCTAGGAAAGAACTTCACATCTGCCAGAGCTGCCGTGATCAGAAGAAAGCCTGGACTCTGCTTGGCTGGGAGAGGCTGCTCCTCTGGAGGGAGCACAGTGCTTTACAGCTGTGCAAAGATCATTTCCACTCCTGCTCTTCACATTCCCTTCTGTGTCCTTGCACGCCTTCTGCATTGTGAGCGTCAGCTTTAGGAGCAAGGATTGTTCCTCTGTGTACAGTATCCAGCACATTGTGGTCTTCGCCAGATCCTGGAAGGTTCATTTATAGTAATAATAATGAAGTGTTCAGCAGCTTCTCATTGAGTGCCAAGGAAGAAGTGACCTACAGGAGAACTCTGAAGGGGTTTCCTGGAAAGGAAGGAGATGATCCGCTGGAGCTGAGCTTTCAGCCTGGCTGCAGGCACATCTGTGAACTCTGCTGAAGGAAAAGAGGCTGTGTAAACAGGCGAGGGGGGGAGTAATTTAAGTCAAAATAAATGCTGTGAAATTCTTTCCATTGTATCTCACTGAATACAGAAGCTTGGATGATGAAGCCATGAATTCCAGAACAGGGGCACCTGGAACAGGGCCTGTGAGGAAGGGGAAAAAATATTGTAAAACATAACGATCAAACAGTAGGGGAGAGTAAGGACCATGAAAACATCAAAAGTCATGGCAATTGTTTGGCATGAGAATGTTTTTAAGAGTCCCTGTTTATGTTGGACAGGAGAGTTTGCTTTGAACAATAGCTGAACTTTTGCAAAGCAGGCAAAATCTGCTCTACTCACTACTAGGAGTTTCTTTTTCTTTTCTTGAAAAAATATATGTATATATTTATAAAGAGTGAAAAATGAAAATGTGTCTTACTATTTTGCTGTCTGCTCCAGGTCTTCCTCTCACACTGTTCATGCTGGACTGCTAGGGACAGGACTGGACGAGATGCAGGGGTAACTTGCCCTGGAAACATCTGTGTGTTTGGTGTGCGGTCAAATTCATTAGATTCATGTATCTCCAGGTTCAGGCACAGACACAAACATGTGTGTGGTGGTTTGACCCTGGCTGGATGCCAGGGGCCCACCAAAGCTGCTCTATCACTCCCCTCTAACCGGACAGAGGGGAGAAAATTAAATCAAAAGGCTCATGAGTCGAGATAAGGACAGGGAGAGATCATTTTATCAGTTACTATCATGGGCAAAACAGACTCAACTTGAAAATAATTAATTTATTATCAATCAAAATCAGAGAAGGAGAGGAGAAAAACTGCTAGATCTTAAAAACCTTCCCCCTCCCCCCCCCCTTCTTCCCGGGCTCAATTTCATTCCCAGTTTCTCTACCTACTCCCCCCAGCAGCGTAGGGGGATGGGAATGGGGGTTGGGGTCAGTTCATCACGTGTTGTCTCTGCCGCTTCTTCTTCCTCTTCCCCTGATCATGCATGGGGTCCCTCTCACGGCAGACAGTCCTCCACGAACTTCTCCAACGTGAGTCCTTCCCATGGGCTACAGTTCTTCATGAACTGCTCCAGTGTGGGTCCATAATTTCCACAGGGTGCAGTACCTCAGGAGCAGACTGCTCCAACGTTGGGTCCCCTGCGAGGTCACAAGTTCTGCCGGCAAACCTGCTTCGGTGTGGGCTCCTCCCCCCACGGGTCCGCAATGGCTTGCCAGGAACCTGATCCAGCATAGGCTTCCCATGGGGTCACAGCCTCCTCCCTTCGGGCATCTACCCGCTCTGGCATGGGGTCCTCCACGGGCTACAGGTGGAGATCTGCTCCACCGTGGACCTCCATGGGCTGCAGGGGGACAGCCTGCCTCACCATGGTCTTCACCACGGGCTGCAGGGGAATCTCTGCTCCGGTGCCTGGAGCACCTCCTCCCCCTCCTTCTTCACTGACCTTGGTGTCTTCAGGGCTGTTTTCTCTTGCATCCTCTCACTTCTCTTCTCTCTCTGGCTACTGAGCCGCAGCTCATTTTTCTTCCTTCTTAAATATGTTATCACAGAGGTGCTTCCACTGTTGCTGATTGGCTTGGCCTCGGCCAGTGGCAGACACAAGGAAAACTTCTAGCAGCTTCTCACAGAAGCCACCCCTGTAGCCCCCCACTACCAAGACCCTGCCACAGAAACCCAATACAATGTGTAACTGGGGTCCAGGCACCGGGGCTTTCTACCTGTGCCACCAAGTTTACAGAATGCACACTTGGGGTACCCCACTCATCTGACCCTGAGCTATTAAACTTTATGGGAGTTTGAGCCCTGATTTTGTGCTTATTTTTAACATTATGAAGGTGTCCAGGATACTTCAGAGTTGCATTTGTGTGTTACACTGTGATTACAAGATATTGGCACATAGAGATTCAGCCTTGTTGGTCAGGAATGTGGATGCTGCAAGCTAAAACAGGCTCAGAGAGGCAAGCATCATTACACTGAGGTTATGGCTCTTGCACTGGACAGACGGCTGGCTGGTTCTCTGGGGATCTGATGAAGACATCTGCAGTCCCCACTCCATAAGGGTGGGCTCTCATGACATGGGCTGGGGAATCCTCTCACCCATGCCTCTGCATGCCTTTGGGTTTGCAAACGGGTCTCGTCCATCCTGCTTCACAGAAAACAGCCATTGCTACTGGGCTTTTGAAGCCCAGGTGTCCTTGTCCTGGACAGAAGGGCATAGATGGCCACTGATGCGGTATGACAGAAGAGGAGATGTTGTTTCTCTCCCTTCCAGATGAAATCATACAGTACTGGGCGTCATGAGTTACGTCTGCCTTTAGCAGATCCAAGACTTCAATCTGGATGGTCAGGGTGGCATCTTTATCACAGCCAAAATCCTACAACAGGAGTTGCCAGGACAGGCTCTGAGGAGCCCTGCTGGGCACAGATGCAATGCTAGGAAAAACAGCAGGAAAACCTCTGAGTGTCCAATTTTAGTTCTGTTGGAGGTGTGACTCAGGTGCCAGGTGCGGGAGACTGACCAGAGGTCTGAGGACAGACAAGACCAGTCTGGCGATGCCACAAAAGCACCGTGACCAGCCCAGCAGCAGGATTCCGGCAGGCAGAGAAGGCTGGGCAGGTTTCTGTGAACACAGACCTGGGCCAATGTCCATGGGCGCTGCCCCCAAGTGCTTCCCTGCTCAGTCGGGCTTTCATGGTAGACACTTGAGTTGCTTGGTCCTGAGTGCACAGCAAGACCACACATGGCATCTTTTGCTTTTCCCTATGAAAAAGAGAAGCCACGAGAGGTTCCGCCATCTAGAAAGCATTCTCCAGGTGCTGGAGTGGAATGTTTGCAGCAGCAGCAGCTAGCAAAGGCAATGATGCAATCTCCAGCACAGACCACACAGAAATTAGTGACTATTCTCCTGCACACATCAAACAGAAACACACCACCACCATGCTGTGCTGCAGCACACACAGCCCCTGAACTACATACCTGGATGTGACACCCTTTATGGAAAAACACCCTCCCCTCCACCTCTGCAAGGACCTCCTTACCTCCTGCCCCAGGGCAAACTGTGTGTGACTGGGGCAGCTTGGTGGCCCTGCAGGACATGGCCTGTTTAAGAGGGCTTCCCCCTGTGGCCCCTGGACAATGGCTAGCTGTTCCTGGAGTGCCCCACACATTCCAGGATGCATTGGGCCTCACAAGTTAAATATTTAGTCTTTCCTGAATCCAAATACTTCCCGAGCTCCTGGTTTTGTTGTTTTCATACCTTTGGCTTTGTTTCGCTAGATTAGAGCAGTGGGGTTTGTAGATAGGGACTCTATTCTTGGCAGAAAGTGGAATATTCTTAACATTCCTTATCGCAGGAGTGTATATTATTGTGTGACATTGTGCAGAGTAACCTTAAAATAAAAGCCCTCCTCTGCCATTCTGTGTGCTGTTTTGACTGCCAGCCACCTCCGGAGCGCTCTGAGCAGAGACACCGCTCCCCAGGTTATCGGCTGCAACTTCCACCCCTTCCCTAAACCTGGGCCATTCACTCACAAAAGGAGGCATCGTTCAGCGTATCCCTGGTGGCAAAGCAGCCCCATGTGATTTGAAGCCTGGTTTCTAACGAACCGGGCATTAAAGCCAATTTGGCTGCCTCGTCACAGCTTCAGGCTTGCTCAGGGGAAGGGGTGTAAATCGACAGCTTTGGAGAGTGATAAGCAGTTTGCATATCACTTCAGAGAGTGCATCATTCAGAGTATCTCCTAATCCCTGTGTCACCCTTCTGACACATGTTAACATTTTCCCTGACCGGGGGCTTTGGCAAGGACAGAGCATGATGCTTTCAGGCTTCTCTCTGGAAAATTTGCAGCAGCCTCTGCAGAGTCCTCTATCTAGCTTAGCAAAAATATGCATGCAGCAAGGATGGAGTAGGCCTTATGGTTTTCAGATTCCCCCCTTGAATTTTGGTACAACCCATAAATTACAAGCTTCGCATTAAAAAAAAAAAGTCTATCGTTTCCCATCACAAAGTAACTGTGATGCAGTCCTGTCAACCACCCTGGCAGAAAATTGTCTCCACGTAAAAAAACCTCAGCACGGGCAACAAAGAGCTCATGCACATTTATTCCATGCCTAATTAAGGCTATTTAAATGCTAACATTATTAAACAAGAGTAATTTCTCTTTCTGTCTCCTATTTGTAAAAAAATGCTGGAAAATTAAATGTCTTAATAGAGGAACTGGGAGTGTGAGTGTACCAGCAGCAGCATTTGCTCAGTCGTGTTAGAAGCGTGCAGGATTTTCTCTTACTGTTTTTCTGGGTCAGTGTGCAGCTTGATAGATTGTTATTTATATTATAAGTTGGGTGTCCCAAAATATGCAGAAAGTGCAAGCAAGTTGAGTCAGTGCTGTTGGAATTGTTTTGCTATTTGTCCAGCTTTAATGCTGCCTTGTAACAGGTTTTGCATTCAATAAATGTGCAACTTAGCTGGGATAATTTCTACTCCAATTCTGCCTTACCTCATACTGACAAGCTAATTACACTACACGGTAGCAAAATATCTCGGTTGCACTGTCACCTGTCTCACCAGCCTTGCTTTTGCCTGGAATTGAGAAACTGGAGAGTTGCCTCTTTTGGATGGTGGAGGAATGGAATAAAGAGCAGTCTGGAGCAGAAAACCCTGAAGGAAGCTGATCTTCATCCTCAGATCCATCCTTTTTCATTGTGTTGCTGTTTGTTGGTAAGGAGCAAGATGCCTTGTGTTGCAGGTGGATTTGATAGGAGAAAAAGCCTTCTCCAGACCCCAAAGCCAGCGCAAGAAAAGATTTTTCTTCCGTTATTTTCAGAGATGATGTTCAAAAGCGGATAAACATTGAACCTGGCAGGATGTTTTCTACAGCATTTCTCACTGGAGAAGTTATGACCTAATAGTTGAAGTGTTTCAGATTTTCACAGACTTACCACTCTCTGATCAATATATACAGTCTGGGGTTTTTTCCGACTTTTTTTTTTTTTTCTGTGACTAGGACTACAAGAATTTCCAATAGCTCCAGCCATCCTTTCCTAGATCATCATGAATTTAGGTGCTGTAAAACAACCAAGAAGCAGAGAAATTGCACTGTGCATGCAGATTAGTGCCACAAAGCATAATGATAGGTAGGCAAAGGAGCATGTTGCAGCCTGAGTGCTGGGAGTGCGGTTGAAGTGGCCTTGAAGGAGTGTGAAGATTGTTGTACACAAGCCTAAAAACCGCTTCCGTGGTGTAGCAGCTGATGCAACTTGCTGCCAGATCCCCTTCGTACCAACACAGGCTCAGGGCAAGCAGCAAAAGGCTTCAAGGCAGCACCACAGAGAGATCTCAGGAGCCTCTGTGATGGGTGGGGTACTCCCCAAGAGCCACTGCATGCCCCAGGTGAACCATCTCAGTGTGACCAACAGTAGATATTAGGAGCAATATCATTGAAACACACTCTCTTGTCAGCACTGTCCCTTGCAAGGCTCCTGGACATTATCTCAGAATAGAGAAGTCCACGCTGGCCAACCTGACTGCCAGGCTGAAACACAAGGTAGACAACGACACCTGAAGGCAGCAGGCTCCAGTGCCTTGGAATCTTGGCAATGTTTTCACTTAGTCATCAGAGTGTGTTTACAAGTCTCTCCCACTATTCTCTTCCTGCCAGCAGCTGACAAGCATGTCTAGTTAAGCTTAACAGAAGTATGTTTAATAATTAGCAGAGCTCAGGAAGACCTTGCATGCAGCTCTGCTGTGAGCGGAGGTGTTAATAAAAGCACATGAGGAATGAGAAATGTTTGGTGCTTGAAGCAACTGGAGGATGCTTCCACCCTCATTCCACAAGAAGCATCTATCAGTGGCTCCAGGCTGATGTCATTGGCGCCCGGAGGCTCCTCTTGGTCTCTGCTTCACCATCTGCCTTTCAAGTCCCAGGGGGAGGGACACTGAGGACAGCAAAGCATGCTCCAGTGCGTGGAGCGGGCAGTCCGCCGCTGCTCCACTTCAACCAGGGAGCCTTCAGCCCTTGCTCGTGCTGGCTCGGCCTCACCCGCTCTGTGTGGGCAGGAGCAGGCAGCCTCCAACTGCGTCCCAACAGGGATTGCCCACTGCCCTGCTCTTACTGAAACTTTCCTACCAGGTGCCATCTCCTCTTTTGCACAAGCATGTGTGACAATTTAGAGAAGGCTGCCCTGAGCCTGCCCTCCCCACCTCTGCCTTGCTCCCCACCTCATGGTTGCTGCTGGCCATTGGAGCTGTGGCCCTCCCATCTCCCTCTCCTCAATCCCACTCACTCAGCCTTCTGGAGATGTCCCTCACCAGCGTGTTTTCACGAGCTCCATAGCTCTGGGTTACAGCTCTCAGTGCTTTTATCTAGTCCATCAATCTATTTCCTTGCTCATTTTCATCTCAGCTTCATCTCTTCTCCATTTCAGTCCATCCATTACCTTTCTTATTTCTATACCGTTCCAGACTGGCTCCTTCTGTTTATGTACATTTGCTGCCAACCTTCAGTCTCCTTCACACTTCCCTTTGCTTTACTTTTATGGCCTTTTATGATGTTTATGTTACATCAAGGCCCTTTCCCTTTTTATTCCCTTCCTGCCCCTAGATAATTATTCTTCCATGCACGGCTTTTACTGCCTGCCTTTATCATGTGTGTTTCTGTGTGTGGGTGACAGGAGTGTCTGGAGCACATAACCTCTGTCTGCAAGCTGCAAGCTCAGATATGGGTCAGGACTAAATGTGCTTTGCTGATGGACTCTGCCCGTTACCTGCTGGACCTTCCCTGTGCAGATCCAGAAGCCTCTTACTTGAAACGGATATATTCTTCCTGACTTGGCCTCCTCTGAAAGCCAATGGCTACCACCTTCAGTTGCCTTCTTGTCTGCCACAGTCATGGTCTGGGAGAGGTGACAACATCCCTTGCCATTCCTGAAGCCTCATTTTCAGGGGGAAAGGAGAATGCCAGTCCTTGGCATCTACCAGAGGCACAAGGTGCCTCTGCTGCATGTGCATGGTGCGAGGGAATGGCAATATGTATGGGAATGCTGATTTCTCACGGCCCTGAGCTGTCGAGCTCAGGCAGCTCTGACCCGCATCTGGAGGTCTCTGATGCGGTCCGTGGGTGATTTAAATGTCTGTCTCTGTCCACCCAGCCTGAAAAATGGCTAGTGGCTGACCCATGGGCCTGCAGAGATGGGGAGTAGAGGGGAGGGCTGCTCTCTTTAACACCTCATGTCTCAACCACCCCCACAGCTCCCTCACCCAAATCAGGAATGAGGAGACACCATCACCACCACCAATTAATTGATGTGCTTCTAACCTCAAAGTCTTGTTGATTTCCAGAAGAATTTAGCCTGAGGAAACATTGTGTGTAGCTAATACAGGAGCTCTGAGTTTCTCCCTCCAGGAAGGATGGCCAAGCAATGGACTTGTCCAGGTGAAGATGAGTTGGAAAAGGTACAGGACAGGGCTTAGAGGGAGTGCACCTGTGTGGCCAGATCAGAGTAGCTCCACTCCCTGGTCACACCAGCCCTGGAGATGAAAGTGGGAAATGACCTTGGCAGGACAAGGAGCCACGATAACCTGGGAAGAGAAGTCCAGGCATGCCACCATGAAAAGCTCTCAGCACAAAAAGTAAGTAGCCCCTGAGGCAGGAGGTTTTGAGAAATCATCCCGGTACAGATACCATCACAGGGAAGAGAAACTGCCAGGGCAAAAGTGAAGTGTTAGAGCACGTAAGTGGTCAAAGAGATGTTGGAGAAGTCAGACCACATCACATCCTGCCAGGATGCCGCTGCACAGAAAGCAACCAACCACCTTCTCATAAGAAATGGGACTGTCTGCTTCACTGTTTCCAGGCCATAACACAAAAGCATGAATCCCGCCTTTTGACTCCCAGGCTATTTCATTCAGTCTTGCACCAGCACTGCTTCCCATTTCAGTCTCTCAGCTTTCTTTTCCCTTTCTTTGTTGAAGTGATGAAATCCCATCTCAGTGCATCTAAAGCACCTTCATTCCCACATCATCCTTGCTCTTCTAGATTATTTTGCCTTCTTAACAAGAAAATCCCATTTTTTTTCCTGATGATGCTAAAGCCTGTATGATCATTTCAGCTTAGTACACAGCTCCAGTGTCCCAGGGAGCTGTGCCAGGGTGATTTGGAGGACTCAGTGCTCCAGCTGACCCAGGAGTAAAGGGCCATACTGGGATCTTCTCCTTATAACACTTGTGTCCTGAGCAGTAACAGGTCTATTGTGGTGAGCACATGCAGAGAGTGCTCCTTTGGAAAGGACGGCAAGAGCAAACATTTCCAAGCAGGAGGTGATAGCACTGACACATAAATCTTCAACAATTTAGGGGACTCAGGTAGAACACAGAGGGATTTAGAGAAGGAAGGTAAATGAGTGGTGGGGTGTAGGGCAAAGGGTCTGGTTTTATTGCTAGATCAGCTGAGGAGAATGGGGATGGGACGTACTGAAGAAAAGGAGGAGAAGTCCTCAGAGGATGCCCCAGGGGCAAATAAGGAGGTGTGCAGCTCTTAATTTTTTCTCTATTTCTTTGGCTGTCCATAGCTATAGGGCACCTGGACCACAACCCCTTAGCACAGCCGGTGGTGCCTGTTGGCAGGGTGCTGTCCCGTGCCCAAGGAGATGGGAGCTGTAAGGCTGGACCGGACAAAGGGTCAGGCTGAGATACGAGGGAAACATCTGACAGCCTTGCCCTAGGCCTGCACAGGACTGTGAGGGCCCCACTGTGATGCCTCCAGCCCCAGGGGGGGCTGAGGGAGCCTAAAAGGTGTTATCCCTCATTCTGCCCAATGGTGTGATATGGGTGCGGTCAGGAGAACCTCACAGCTCCCCCCTGCATGCTTCCCCCTTCCAGAGGATAACAGCCAAACCCTTGTTTTTCTT
>NW_009260684.1:2561364-2582822 GCF_000687185.1 Egretta garzetta
TGCTGAAGTAATTTCATTAAATTGTAATGCTGTGGAGCTGGCTTGTCTCCAAGGGCAAGAGCAACAGCTTGCCACCTTGAGGGCAGGCAGGCTCCTGGGGAGCCAGTCACACAGTACCAATAACACGATGCACTTGACTCATAAGTCTCCTGATGACAGGTTTAGAAGAAAACCCCACCCCGTGTGAGCACCGTGCTGCAGAGCAGCCCCGGAGGCAGCCCTCCGCACTGGGCCCTGGCACCCCGGCAGCTCCAGGCACCGCGGGGCCAAGGCAGCCCTGCCCGAGGTGATGCTGAGCCCTCCGGAGATGTGCTGAGCTCCCTCCTGTGTCTGGCGCCAGTAACCAGCAAACACCACGTCAGCTTCAGGGCAGCTTCTTCTACAGGAGCGGAGCCTGTGCCCAGGGCTGTGCTGTGGGGCCTGGGGGACCCCAGCAGCGTCTGCTCCTGCAAGAGGGACTAGAGAAATGGGGGTGATTTGCTAGCCTTGGCAGGGCAGGGCCAGAAAAACTGAGCAACAAATCCTGGAGCAGAAAAGAGTCCCTCTGCCCTGCCAGCCGAGTGCTCTTCTGACTTTGTGTCCTTTCTTCCATCTCCTCCCCTCCCAGCATCTCCAGCCAGCAGCCCCGTTTCTCTGAAGACAGGGGGAAATCACTGCCCTTGTCCTGCCTCCAGACTGAGACAGTCCCATGTCCCTTCCAAAGCACCCACCCCTCACTTGGCCAAAATACCCACCATGCAGCCTCCTCTCAATCGCCCACAGCCCGTGACCTCCTCCAGTGCCTCCTCCCAGCCTCCCACAAGGGACCTCTGGGCACCAGGGTACATGCTGCCCTGCGATGGATTGTCACTGCCCCGCGCACCCCGGGGTGCAGCAGTCCTTCCTCTGCCAACCAGCAGGTCCCCTGCACCCTGTCCAAACTGTAGCCCAAATGCTGTATGCTCAGCCTGCTGCATCCCCCGCAGAGAGGCCTGGAGCGAGCAGAGGACACATGGCATTTCTATTCCCTCCTCTCTGCTGCTTCCCCTATTTCTGCCTCTCCCAGAGGCAACCTGTGAACAAATACAAACCCCAAGGAAAGTCTCAGATCTTTTAAAATGAAAGAAATCCCTGTCTGGAAGAGAAAGACGCACAGAGGCACAGCTGCTGCCAGCAGGGAGCTGCTCCTTGCAAGTATCTCTGTCTGAAGGCAGATTGCAGCAAGAATAAATGCTGGCCTTGTGAGCGGCGGGCTGCTGAGGGCTCTGGGCACATCAGCAGCATCACAGGTCAAGCCTAGGTGGGAGGGCAGGCAGGTGGACTCTCCCTCTGCTATTCCCCTGTAAGAGCTAAACCGCCGGCTGTTTTCCACACATTCCTTGGAAAGCAAATCCTTAGCAAAGCCCATCTCACCTCCAGGAGCTCCCAGCAATAACCAGACAGAGACAAAGCCCATGAAGGGAAACTTTCATTAAAACCTAAAATGTGAGTCTATACTGGTGGCAAACATATTGCCATGGCCATACCGGGAATGCTGGGGCCAGGGAGAAATGAACTTGCTGAGATGCCCTGGGCACAGCTGCATGCCCCAGGCAGCTGAGTCCTGCGACTCCCGGGAGTCCCTGTGCTTGAGGCAGAATACAGAAATCATGAAAAGTTTGACTGCAGCACCAGGAACAGAGATAGGGAGAAATGTCAGGATATTTCCACAACTCTGGGAACAATCAACCTCATAAATCATGACCTAGTCCCTGCTGAAAAGGTAGGGCAGTCCCATGGCTACACAGCCCAGCAGCTCTTGCTTACCAGCCCCTCATAAAGAAGATTGCCCAAAAGGAAAGCAGAGCTCCCAGGTCAGCTTGGATAAAATCCTGACCCCAGCAAGACAACAGGAGTGGGTCAGGTTGGCTGAAAAAGTGGTGGCCTCTAATGATAAATGAATGTCCACGTGCACACAGATAAATGCGTTGCATCTGTGTGTGTGTGTCAGTGTGCATGAATGGGGGGAGGAAGATGACTCTGGTGGGGAGGGCAGTTTGGGAAGGCTGGTACTTCCCCCAGCTGTGCAAGCATACTTCCCACAGAGCAGCTTGCTGCCCAAGGACACCATGCCCAGGCCATCAGGTCCTGCACGGGAGGAGGATATTGCAACAGGCTCTTTTGAAATATTCCAGGGGAATGGTTGGGTAAATCCCTTCAGCACTTTGCTCCTGGGCACTATCGCTGCTGTTTATTTCACAGCCCTTTTAATCTACTGGGGAGGAGGAAGGACAGGAGGACGCCATGTGCTGGGGCACGGGACTAATCCCCCTGTCCTGTGGAGAGTTCCCTCCTATACCTGTCCTCCCTGCCCTCCAGCACATTGACTGTGGCCTCAGCCCTCTTGGGAACAGCTGGGACAGGGGCAGAGCAAAGGGTGCTGCCCTGGGGATCCGTGCAGTCTGGGATTGATGCCAGCCAGCAGCTCCTTTGCAAAGGTAATGCTAAGTGCCACTGGTTTTATTGCAGTGTGCTGAGCACAGGAAAATCCTGGTGCCAGGGACCCACCAGAGCTTACGCCCCATTCCAAGAAACAGAGGTACCTTATTTTGACAAAAATCTCACCCTTTTTGATGGTATCACAAAATTTGTGCAACTTTATGACCAGGACTGGGGTGAAGTCAATTACCAGACCTTTAGGTAATCTTTTGAGAAGCACATACCATGTAAATAACTCAATGAGAATTTCTTTCTTCTTCAAAATTCAGCGAGACGTACAATGCAGAACACCAGATAATCTCGCCTACAGTGGATATGAGTGTCTGAATGGTTGCCCTTGCAGGGTATTGTGTTGATTGTACTATAAAAGTGTTATTCTTAGCTTTAAACTTATTAAAATATTAGTTATAAGAACAAATACATCCTAGAGATAGGCTCATGTTGAAAATTGAGGGTTAAAATTGAGTGTCACCAAGGTGGGATCCTCTTCCCACCTCTAAGCAGGCTGAGAGTAAAAGCAAGGAATAAAAAAGAGCAAAAGGGGACTAGCCCATGTACAAAATGTCCCAGAAAGATTTGAGGTTTTATTGAAATCACTATTAATCTGCC
This sequence comes from Egretta garzetta, assembly GCF_000687185.1. NCBI lineage: Eukaryota > Metazoa > Chordata > Aves > Pelecaniformes > Ardeidae > Egretta > Egretta garzetta. Next base: position 2,564,431 of record NW_009260684.1, read on the forward strand.
ATGGCAGACCTCTGTCAACCAAAAGCGTGGATTTTACTTCACATAACAAATCCTAGGTGCGCAGAAGTTGCATCTTGATTTATAAGCAACAGTAGTTCAATAAATAGTTCTTAGCCATCCTCTTACAAGTCCAAGATTTGATGGTTTTCCCTGGGAGAAAGCTGCCCATGGACCTGATCTGAAAGTATTTCAAGCCTTGTGTAAGTATATGTCCAGCTCTGCTGAGCCTGGATTCCATGGGGGCTCTGGCTGTTTGAAGGGGCTCCCATAGAGTGGCCTGTTCAGAGCAGAAGGTATCTTGGTCTTTCTTTATGTGCTTGCTGAAACACGTGGTTGTCCAACGCTCTTCTAAATACTGTGATGAAGTTCAAAATGTATGGTTCATTTCAACTCTGGCTCCAATTTGCCTAAATGTGAAAAAACAGCTGGAGAGTCCCATGATCCTTCAGGTAATCCATGTCTAATTCATTGCCTGGAAAGTTATTTCAGTGGTTAATTACTCTTGAGATGCTAAACATTTACATCTTATTTTAGCTAGGATTGTCTGGTTTCATGTCAGCCAGGGTACCTTGAGTTATGTGGGCTGGATGCATTGCAGAGTGCTCTACTCTAGAGTATTACTTGACTTAGCATCAATTACATATTCAGCAACATTAAGGTCAAGATTGTCACCTCTTGATCTTTGCTTTGACATACAGGCAGTAGCTCTCTCGGCTTTTTATAGGCAGGAAAAGAGAGGTTCAGAAGGAAGTAGAGTGTGTCCATGGAGGGGAGAGGAAGACCTTGTTGAATGAGCATCATTAATATTGCAAAATCAAGTACTCAGATGTCAGAAGCTTTAGGTTGCCTTTCCCATGGAGTTGGCCATCAAAGACAGATTAGCATAGCTTAGAGAACTGGGTTGTTCCCAGGACTGTGAGAGCTGTCTGAAAAGGAGGATTCATTCCTGTACAAAAAGGTTTGAAGTCTCTTCTTTTTCAGATCTGGAACAAATCAGGCAGAAAAGTGACATGGGCCAAGTGACCTGTCTCAGGAGGCTTTTTGGATGCAAATGGCTGTATCCCCTTCCTCCTTGTCCCTACAGGTATCACTGAAAACAGTGCGTTTTCCCAAAGAATGCTTCATTTTCAAAACCCTGCCTTTTCTGGGGTGAGAGGAGGAGCAACCCTTTCGGTGAAAATCTCCCATCAGCTCAGGTATACACCCCGGATATTATTTTTTTTCCCTGCAATATATTTCACCAAATTTGGCTGTCAGTCACATGGCCACAAATCTAGAGTAACTAGCCTGAAATTGAGATAGGCATATGCCTTGGCACCATGGTGATAGTTGCCTTAGAAATAGATAAACACCCAAGGTGGAGGGATAGATTTCTGCCTGCATAGCGGGGAGCTGACTCGGGCCCACTGCTCGCTGCATGGCACATTGATTTCCAGTCCCATCCACAGGCTTCCCCTATCTTTAAGGCAACTGTTTGGGCTTATTTAAATTCCTGCCCAGATGTAAAAACAACAGCCTGCAAAGTTATCTTTCCTGGTTATCTTTATTGTTTGCATAGCACAGATTTCCCTTGATGCAAAGACGGGGGGGTTATTCTCCCTTGAAAACAGCCTGAACTTCATTTATGGAACAGAGGAGCATACCAAGAACGGAAATACATTTATGAAGCTTGTTAACCTCCAACTCCACTGCCCTGTCCTGGTGACCTATCATCATTGTGCACCCCTGTTAACTGTGACTATAAACCTGGGGCATTTCTTCAGTGATCTGACCAGGATTTGCTTTGAAGTCGGATTTCCTATTCCACTGACAGGGATTTCTTTTGGTCTGAATTGAAAAGAAAACAAAAACACAGGAAAATGTCCCAAATCAGGATAAATTAAATACTCCATTTCGATGTAATCTAGATGTTTGGGCCCTACTGCAATTCTGTGCTTCATCATAAAAGGAAATTCCAACAACACTGAAGTGGAGTCCTCTGACCTCACTGAAATACTTTGATTGGATCTTTTTATCCAATGCTGAAGTTTGTCAAAAGCAGCACTTCCCTGGAGGAAAAAATCTGCTGTGATGAATAGGCATTTTCCAAGAGAGAGATACTCCATCCGCAAACATTCCCCAACTCTAATAATGGTGTTTCAGAGGATGTTATTATTCAATCCCAATTTTCCAGGCACCAGATGTCTGTCACTAGCCTCTAGATAACTTGGATGGATGATCACGAATGACTCGTGCACAACACGTTTTGAGAAGATCAGATGCTTAGTGAAAGCCCCAGGCAACAGGGCAAGGTCCAAGAGGACCAGGCCTCCTACCAGGCTCTAACAAGGGGAAAAAATTCTCTGAAAAAATGGGGGGTGGATGCCAACCATTCAGCAGGTACATTGCCTCCTCTTGCAATCCATAGTCCAACAAGCAGTGAGTAATCTCACAGTGAATCTGATCTCAGGTGCTGGTCTAGGAGCTCTCCCAGTGCAACCTTGATGAAGCCTTCTCCTCTTACTGACAAACTCATCGTGTATGATTTTGGCAAAGGATGGCTCCAGCATTTGTTCGCTGACGTCCAGTGCCATTCTCTGTTTCTCCCGATGCCTCATGTTTCCTGTTTAACGGGCTAAGCTCTGATGTGTGGCTCTCTTTTTGTATGCAATTAAAATCTGGAGCCAAACAGCCAATTTCCATTGGCATCGTCATATTTTGCTCTTCCAGAGATGCCTCATCAGAGGATCTCAGAACATTTTGCAACCATTCATTAATAAACCAGCCACCTGTCTTGGAAGACAGGCAGAATTATCTTTTAACTGCATGTAAGTAAAATCAAGGACACAGACGTTAGCTGGTTTGCTAGAGGTCATAAAAAGTCTTTGTCCTTGCATAACTCTGTACTTTGCAACTGATATCTTGAGAGAGGGTTTTGGACCATTATGCAGGTGCAGCAGCTGACAGTCAAACAAACAACAATCCTGTGACACCTAGTCGGTCTTACGACATTTCTTACTACTGTTTTGCCATCTCATACCTTGGGGAGAGCATTAGGTCTTTGATGAGATGGTCTCTGTGTCCCTCAGACCTGCTATAACCCCCTGTAAGCTCTCCTTGAGCCTCAGCAGCAAAAAGGGTGAGTGTCCCCAGCAGATGCTGTTGATGGGGATGGAGGGAGCCAGGTACTGAGCCCTGAGGTGCACCCATAGACTGTGGGATGGCTTTGATCTCTGACGGCTTGACAGTGGCTTGAAGAAGCGCATATTTAGCCGTGCTAAGAGTCTGCTGCTTCCTTCCTCCACTCAGATGTCTGCTTTGAATAGAACACCAAATGATGGTCGTAAATATCAGGGGATAATTAGAGTTTCCTTTCTCTTCCAAGTTTGAGAGCTGCAGAGAAGATGATCCTTTCAAGCTGCTCTGTCTCTACCTTTCCCCTGAGAGGGCTGCTGCACTGGTCATTGGTGCATCTTGCTGAGGCACCACTGGGCTTGACAGCCAGTTCACTTCAGTAATTCATCTCAAATATTCCTAGTGCTGCTTTAGATTGATGATGTTTTCCCCTTTCCTTTCTCTTTATATTGTCACTTAACTGCTCCGACTTATAAAGCTGTTAATCTTTCACACACATGCTTACGTTAAGCAGCTTAAGAGCACTGCAAACACTTTATCCTCATAAAGATTGAACTGCCCTGATATGAAACTTGTAGCTCTGGAATAGAATAAAATTTACGTACGCAAATAAAAGCTGAAGGTCAGGGACAGACAGAGAGACTGTAAATATTTCTGGGCCCGTATTTCAGAGAATTTGAAAAGAGGAGACAGGGGTTGATTGGCTGCAAGCTGCTTCTGTGCCCTGAGTCAGCAGGAGCTGAGAGGAGAGGGAAGAAGGTGCAAGGAGGATGGGCCATGCCACAAGGCTGCATGGCCCAGACGGGTGACCTCTAGACTCCTGCTGACTCATCCCATCCCAACCTGGCAGGACCATGATCTGGGAGAGTCAGGGTTAGAGAGGTTCAGGAAAAGCCCTGAAGTTTTTTCTCCCTGGGATGAAAACTAAATGTAATCTTTCCTGATAAAGGCTGCAAGGTGAAAACCCTGGGGTGAGCAAGATGCTTGACTGAGAAATTGGCTATCTCCATGCAAGCACCATGGTGGGCAACAGACAGAGCAAGATGCTGCATCATATGTCCACCCCCGGGGGTGTGGATCCTCACTCTGGGTAAAAGGAAAGAAGGAGCTGTGGCTATGGCTGGAGGAGGCTGTGTTAGAGGTGGACAGTGCTGGGAAGTGATGTTTAGGCTATGGCCATACTTGGCCATATCTTCTTCTGAGGACAACCCCCATCTATTTGCTTTGGCCAGTGACCCCGCACGTATACAGAAATCCTACGTGCACAGGCACCTCCTGCACCAGGTGAGTCTCCATGGCTCTGGTCTGTCAGTGTCGTCAGGCTGTGTGCTGGGAGCCCAGGCTGCTCTGTGTACGCTGGACTCTGGGTCATCAGCTTGTACCTTCGGAAGGTTTTATGTGATGTGCTACCAAGGTAGCCAGAGACCATCAGAGGCAGGACCGGCAGAAGGCTTTCCAGAGCTTTGCTCCCAAGCTATTTGGATTCATCAAGGCTTTGCAAGTGCCAGAGGAGGCTCAGTGAGACCAATTTCGTGATTAGTGGGAGAAGGATGTAGCATTTCCCAGGATGAAATTATGGGACATTTGAAGAGCAAACACTAAACAGTGTCATAGGAAGGATTTATGGCTGAGGTGGGACCATACACCCCACAGCACAAATCAGATTTATTCCTAAAATGCTTTGCTAAAGGTCCCACTTCTCTATCAGAAGATCTGGTGCATTTGTTGGGATTTTCTAGTGGTCTTCTGCAGAAAAGCTGTGTTTCCTGGAGCAGAGGAGGTGACCAGGACAGGCAGCTGCTTCTAGTTCCATTTCAAATGACGCAAATGAAGTCAAGACAGATTTCTTTCTTCTCTATTTTTGAAAGGGAGCTAATCCCATCTTTGAAGGCAAGAGGGGCAGCTCTGAAATGACCCTGGCTGAATGGCTGGCAGTGTCTGGCTGTAGCTGCGTGGGGTTTGTGCCCTCTGTTCCCTGTTATATTGCTCAAGAGAAGCAGCACAAAATCCAGGCAGTCCTTGGGGATGCAAGGACTAGTGGTAGGCTTGGCCTGACCTTGGTGCAGGACTTAACCCATTACAGTGGCTGGGCACAGTACAAGTGCAGATCAGGATGCCTTTGTGTTAAGTGCTGCAGAAGCAGGTCTGCTGTTAGCTGGTCCTGCTGCTCCTCAGGCAAATCCTGGGCAGCAGGGTGAAAGGCTCTGAGACACCCCTTACGGTTGTGAAGAAGTGCCTGTAGGCACTGTGACCCAGGTGCTCTGAGAAGCGATTTGTCTGTGCTGGGCTGGTGTGCTGCGGTCAATTCATCACATCAGGTCCTCACCACAATACCCCAAGGCCCATGGTCTTTTGGGCCATGGGAGATGCTGCACCCTCTGAGTTGTTCTGGTCGTGGGCTCTGTTTGCACTGGGAGTTCAGTCGTGGTGATATTTGCTTCCCAATTCCAGCTCTGTAGAGCTGAAGAGGAATAGCATAAAGACCAGCTCTGAGCAGGCCACTCTTCCCGGTGAAGGATTTGGGACCCAGGTGGCTTCAGCAGGGCTGGGATTCTGGCATAACCTAGCTCGTGCAAGGCTGTAAGAGCGCTATATGGCCAAATGTGGTGGACCTCCTGATACCTTTCCTTGATGTGCAGCTCTCCTGCCTATAGACACTTGGCCCCATTCCTCTGTGTTCAAAATACACAGGGAGCCCTGGTGTAAATAGGAACTAGGCCAAAACATCATGTTCTTCCTCTCCATTACTTTTTACTGGTTCTCTCTGAACTTCTCTGATTTCTCTCTCCTCTTTTCCCTTCCTACATGGGGAAAGAAATGGCTGTGAAACCCACTTGCCTTGAGAGCTGCAGTGAAACAGTTAACCTTTCCCAGGGCTTGTGGCGGGGATGCAATTTATAATTGTGTTTTCCAAGAGAGCTATAAACTTGTCTCCTATCAGTTTTCTGGCTGAGGCGGAAAGTCATCAAGAGTTGCATCAGGGATGAGGTATAATTCAACCAATTATAACTGGCAGGTTATGCTGCACTTGTAAAGTACGGATTTTAAAGCCTGCAATTGCTGATAAACAGTATTGCAGGCAGAGCAGAGCAAAATCTATTCGCAGTGAAAAGGCGAATTGTATCATTTAACCCTTTCCTCCCAGCGGACTGTTGCGTCGCTGCCAGTGATGCTTGTGCACCACTCTGCAGCAGGCGTCACGGGAAGGGGGCACATGTGGCTGTGCAGGGGTTGCGGCTGTGCGCACCGGCAGAGGGGCTGCTCGGGCAGCAGTGCTGGGGAGGCAGAGGTGTTTGTCTGGGGCTGGAGTGCGTGGAGCCACAGCAGGCTGTGAGTCAATGGGCTGGGAAAGCCCATCTGCAAAGGAGGTGATTTCCCGCCCCGCGTGTCTGCAGGGCAGGGGTGTTCAACCCAACACATTCAGCCCAGGGACACTGCTGGGTCATGCAGCACAGAGTAGCCCTCGGGATGTGTGTGCCTTCTCCCTCCGTCTGTAAATGCTCTGCCTTTTTATACTCCATTTAGACCCGAAAGGGTAATTGTTTCCCTTTAGCAGAATTAATTGTAATCTCGCTATTAGATAATTGTCCTTTAGTCTGAGTGCAGCTGCTTTTGAATTACACAGTTACATCACTGGAGAGCGGGAAGGGATGGCTTTGAGAGAGAAGCAGTCTCCTGCAGTGGGAAGGTGTCTAACTTGAGTCAAACTTCAATAAACACCAGGAGGGAGAGGAAAGGTTGCCTGGGCTGCAAAATAATTCCCTTCTCCTGCTGCTGCAGATGGCCCCCTCACTGCTCCCAGACCTCCAAGACCCCTTTTTGGCCACAAGTAATTGAAGCTCCTCAGAGCCACCACAGCCAAACCACGATGGGAGGCAGGAGGAAGAAGAGGAAGAAGCAGCTTGGCTGGGTACCAAACACAATGAACTGTGCAAACATGAGTGGTATTAATTCCCCTTGTGAAAGAAGGGGATTTTAAGCAGAGCTGAGCAGATGCACCTCCCGTTAACTCCAGTCCCAGCTGCGTGTCCTCAACAGCCCTGGGAAATCATTCCTCTTTCCCAACCCACCGTGCAGCTTCGTGCCCGGAGCTGGAGGGACATTTTGGGAGCAAGGCCACTAGAGGGCATTCTGGGATTCCCACAAACCCGGGCTGGCAAAGGCAGTGTCTTGCTCTCTTCAAGGGTTTCTGAGGCTCCCTCCAGATCTGCCATTGCAGTCAACCCACTCAGATGCTTGGGAAAGAGGAAGGGACCTAGCCCTTCTTTAATCTCCAGGCTGCAGTGAGTTAGGGCCATTTCACTGCACGTTCTTGCAAATAGCTGAACGTTGTGGGCATTTTTGTGACTGGCATGGGCTGTAGGCAATTTGCTTCCATCTTCTGTTACATGAAAAAAACTACACACCATAGACACTCGGTCATTTCTGGCCTGATGGTCCTGGAAAAGATAGCTAGGACAGCAAGTGGTGGGCTTGCATCCACTGCCTGTGAGGGAAGCAGGACAGGAAGGAGGGATCTGCCCATGCTGTATCTGCCCATTCGGAGGAGGTGCAAACATCACAAAGACAAGCCTGGATGATGTGCTCTTTCCACTCTCATTTCCCAGGCTGGAGGCAGGGAGTCTTTTTGCCATCTTTTTTTCTGTGAATTTTCTTTGCAGTGTTTCTGCCCACAAGCTGTCTCCATTTTTGTACTTATTCCATTTTATTTCTCTTGGCTTGCTGGCCAGCGAGCAAAGGAGGGACATTATGCGCTTCCCTTTGAGCAGCAGTCCTTGTTCTGGCTGGTGGATGGTACCTCAGCCAGGTCCTGCTTCTGGTGCACCTCCGTGGGAAGGCAGTGGGTTCATTCCAGGCCAGACAGCCATGACAAATGTAGTTACCAGTGCAGGAGGGATGCTACTGATACCCCTGAGAGATGTTCCCTTAACATTTAAGACTCTCAGTGATGGAAATTCCACATCTTCCTCAAGTAGTCAATACCAGTGCTTCCTTATCCATCCTGCTAGATGGCCTTTCCAGGTGCTACTGTGATTCTCTCTTGTGCAGCTTAAGTTCATTTCTTCCCACGTTATCCACCCCAGCAGGGAGGACACATTATTCTTTTTTTTCTGTAGCAATCTTTAAATCCTTGCAGAGTGATACTGGGCTTTCCTTTCTCTAAGCTGAACATGCCACTTCTTCCTATCTTTCTCTGGAGGATATGTTTCCAGGCCTCTGATCATTCCTGTTGCTGTCCTCTGGGTGCTCTCCAACTGCTTCCCATCTTACCTGAAGTAGAGGTCCTGAGCCTCGGTGGAGGTGCCTGCAGGCAATGTTTGTACATCTCATTACGCTGCTCATCTTCTTGCCAGCAAGCTGGTCACCTCAATCAAGCCAGGTCTTTTGCTGAAGAACTGCTACCAGACCATTGTTTTCCACCCCGGACCTTTCTTGTCAGTTCCTGCCTCATTTAACATTTGTCCTTCTTCAACAGGGACAAAACGGCTTTGTTCCTGCATCCCTCCAGGTTTCTCACTGGTGAGGACCCTGGCAAGGGGGGGGCAGTGGAACTGGTGGCGTGACCTTCTGCTCCACCAGGAAGGGCTGAGAACGCAGAATTTTTTGTCTTGGCCCAAATAAATGCGAAACAATCAGACACAAATGGTACAAAAGCAGTGTCTGTGTAACCACTGGTGTTCTCAGCTGTGCTAATGCTGTGAAATGATATCTGCTATTGTGAGCTCAGAGAAGAAAGGTCTGAGTGGCTGAATAAATAGAAATAACATAAAATGGTGCTGCGAGTCCTTTTCAGTTAATAATCCCAAGTATCCAAGATTAGGCATTTCCCATAAAACCTTCATGTTTTCAGTCATTTTATGAAATGACAATATAACTATAACAACATGACAATGGCTTTATAATAGGACAATAGCATACACATCTTACACATGAGCAAGAGCTATTTTTTGCCAGTAAAGTTGCAGTGAATTGATCCATAAAAAAAAAAAAAAAAGATAGATAAAAGCAGGATTGTTTTCCTGAAGACTTCCTTAAGTCAAAAGCAAATGGCTGGGTTCAGCAAGAGAGTCCCTGGAAGGTATTCTGAGTGTGGGTTACCCAAACCTTCATTGGTGCCTCCTGGCATCAAAATCTTTGAAACAATGAGGTACATAGAGGATTTGATAGCGTCTATCCATGTTTTCAGTGAGGTTTAGGAATCCCAGCTAAGTCCTTTGTCTTAGAAATGTGCTACAGACTGGAAAGGTATGAGGAGTCTCACAGTTCCTCCATCCCACCTGAGCCTGAGTGCAACCTTGCGCTGCATGGGTCTGATGCAAGAGCCAGTCCTGCAGCCTCCAGGCTGCTTTGGGGACAGTGGCTGGCAGAGTTTCATGTGGAGTGAAGCAGCTGCGTATCTGCTCTTGCTCACACAGACTGTATTTGGTTTTGTATTTATGACTGGCAATAGCATCTTGGCTCTTTCCTTTTTCAGATACGGAAGCAATACTGAGGTTCCCAAAATATCTTTTTATTGGCCGATGACAATAATTTGTGGGCACTGCATTGTTTCTAAAGGATCAAAATACCTAAGGCAGGAGCCATTTCATTTAAGAACAGAATTACCTAAGCCTGACGCACAGCTAGAGGTGGAAATCCCACCTCACAGAAAAATTCAGTCTGGGTGTAGAGAATATATTAGTCTTTGTCTGAGGTGAAAAATTAAACTTCTGGTGCTTTTTGTGAACTGGGAAGAACAGCAAAGGCAGGAAACCCGAGAGGAGATCTTTGGGAAGAGGATGCGTTCTGGTTGGCATGGTTCTGTTCATCTTTCCTGGCCAAAAAGGACATTGCCAGGAGCCCTCCCAGAAAAAGGCAAGGGTGAGAGCACCAGTCTTTGCTCATATCGTCTCCTCTCTCCCAGGTACAATGGAGGAGGCACACCAGCAGGACATGGAGCTCTGGGGTTCTTCACACCATGGACCCTCCTCAGAAATTATGTCAGGAACAACAAGTGTCCTCATAAACCACAAGCATCACCTCAGTTTCCATAGTGAGATGGATGATCAGGCCCTGGTTTTCCATTGCATGGAAGTTTTCTTTATAACATGGGGTGGGACCTCCCTCTGTGAGCTTGTACCATGAAATGTTTTCACAGGACTCAACTGGAGGCCCAGGCTGCTTCTGGAGCCACTGGATAGTTACACCAGCAGTAATTTTATGGCTGATGTCCCTGACACAAGGTGGAGGAGCCAATGGACTCCCTGAGGGACTCTGCCGTACTGAGCTCTGTTAGTGGGAAGCACTTCTCTGGCCGAGGAGCTAAAAGCTGCTCCAGGCTGAAAGGGGAACAACACATGGTTGGGGGATAGCACTGGAGATGCATCCTGTCCACAGGCAGGAATTTGACTGCTCCCATGTTCCCAAACGCTTTCAGTTATTTACAGTGTGAACCGCAGGGTGCAAGTCCAGCAGATGCAAATTTCCTTGGCCCCTGTCAAGTGATTGCGTTAAGTGCTGCTTACACAAGCGACTCCAGTAGGGTCCTGACCCAGCTCTGACCTCTACCATCTGGACCAGTAATCACCAGCTCATTAGACACACAGATCAGATGCTTCCAGATTTGACACCAGACGAACCGCGTGCTGAGCCAGACACTTTGAAAAGCTTTGCCGGTGTCACAGGGATGTTCAGGCTGCTATGAGCACTGGATACCACTGAGCCCTCTTTAACACTGACACCAGGATGTCAGAGCACTCTCTGACATCGCAGGAGCTGCACTGGTGCAGGGGGTATGTGGGAGAAGTGGTCCTGGGCTGGTGTGTCACCTCCTGGCTGTCCATTTCAGGACACACTTGCAGTTATCCTGGTGGGGTTTGAACACCAAGCTTTGCAGCTGTTCTGTGTTTCTAGGGCAGAACATGCCCTGACAGGGACTCCTGACTATCACCCCCGTCAGTGAAGAGTCAGTGGCCCATAAGTCACATGGGAGGTCAGAGTCTCCATACTAGTTTGGACTGAAGAACTGGGCAACAAGTTGCCGGTCTTGAGCCTCCACAGCCCAGCCCCACCTCTGTCCTCTTCCAGGCTGACCTGGAAGCATCTGTCTCAATCAGCTGCGGCTGAGCTGTCCCCAGATCATAGAATCGTTTAGGTTGGAAAAGACCTTTAAGATCGTCAAGTCCAACCGTTACCCTAACCCTGCCATCCCACCACTAAACCATGGCCCTAAGCACTTCATCTGCGTGGCTTTTAAATACCTCCAGGGATGGGGTCTTGACCTTCCCCCTGGGCAGCCCATTCCAGAGCCTGACAACCCTTTCTGTGAAGAAATTTTTCCTGATGTCCAACCTAAACCTGCTCTGTTGCAACTTCAGACCATTATGCAGCCTGGGGTCTGGTTTCCCCTTTTTGAAAGAGTCTCTAGGGAGCACACTTGCTGCCAAAGTAACTCTGGTTTCTCTTCTTTGTATGACATGAAGTGAAATGTGAGTGAAACCCATTTTGACCTCAGCCTCAGCTTGTGTTGGCCTTGCTCTGCCACCACAGCCTATGGTGTGGTGGTCCATGGAAGGAGAGGATGCATTTGTATCCTTCAAAAATAAATTAGCAGCTGAGTAAATTAGCATGCTTAGAGCCAGTTACCACTTAGAGAAGGACCATTCCTACTTGGTTGACTGAAGTCTTGACTGTCAGGTAACATGAAAACCACTTGTCACAGCAGAAAGAAAGAGCTCTTCCACCGGCCAGATGGACCTCTCTTGATGTGCAGGGTGGGATTCACATGCTGGAATCATACGGGCAAACAAATTAAGACTCAGGTCTTCTGGTTCCTCATTATTCGAGCACCTGTGATCCAGCAGCAGGCTAAGTTCAGTTCCTCCATGGTGAAGTGAAAGTAAGGCAAAAGAAAGTGTTAAGGTGAGGTTACAGTGGCAAGAATGAAAGGACATATCTAAGTCCACTGAGAGTCAGGAAAGCAATTTGAAGGCCAAGAGGTTGCAAACCTGAAGGCAGGGCAGAGAAGATCAGCATAAGTGTATGGTGGGGCATGAATGAAAGAAGGCCAGTGAGGAGTGAGCCAAGCAGCGTGGCATCAGGTCTGGTGGGTGAGGCACAGCTGTGCGCTCCGAGGAACAGATTACACGGCGACATCTGTTGGTGTGACAGGCATCAGAGGAGACTATCCATCCGCAGGAGGGCTTGGCTGAGGCATGCCATCCCATTAACATCTGTTAGACTGGAATGCGATCAAGGGGAATGCTCCTGCTGCAGAAGGTATCCGGCATCGGAGGACAGGGTAAGCACTAAGTAATGGTCTGACTGACAATCCTAGCCAACATGCAGCCATGCAGCGGTGACAGAGCTGATGCTTTAGGGTTTGTACAGGGTCAGACCATCACTCTCTGTGTCCTGCTTCTTCCCGCTGTGGGAGTGTTACCGTAGCCACGCTTCCTGTCCTGGCCATCCTGGAGTTGCTTTTGGCAGCTGCTACAGGTACATCTGAGATGTGCACATGCACTACTGCCCTCTGCAAACATTACCACTGTTTTCTTTAGGGCTTTGGTTGTTATTTATTCTTACTTTGCTCATTTCTTTTAAATAAAAACCTATCGGGCTTTTGAACACAGTTGCTTCTTATGGTGGGGAAATTAATGGTACCCAACGTACATCACTAAGCCGTGTTGATTTGCATAGTGGATGTAAATATAGGGGCACAACTATAATATGGAGGTTTCTTCCTACAGAGACAGCAAGTCAAGGCTGGAGATAGTGCAATGTACTTTGTCATCCTGCAGGTTCGTAAGCAGAGACCATACATCAAAAACTTCCATAAACACCCAAGAATTTTTGTTCCACCTAAAAATGCCAACACCAAGTGGTGGCTGCAGTCCTGCCCGGGGGTCTTCCCTGCTCCTCCTCTGGCAAGCTTTCTCATTCAGGGCTCTGGATAGATATGGAGGTCAACAAAGCTGACAAGAGTCTTTTGGCTGACTTCTGTGGGTCTGTTGGTTTGCAATGGGTGTTGATGCTCTGAGTGTGCTTTATTGCCTTGATGTAAGGTCAGTTCAATATCTCTCATGTGCTGGCTGGGCCACTGCCAAAAAGTAATGTAGCAAGACAAGGACAATGCTGAGATGAAGAGAAGTGGATGAGCTCAGTGCTCTCAATGTTAATTATCAGGCGTGATTGGCCTTGCTAAAAACTTCCCAGGCCTAGAGCAACATTTTCTCACTTGCTTTTTATCATGATGGTGATGGAGAAATGAATGGTATCTACCAGGGCCCCACTCCCCAGAGGGATGTAAGTGCCCAAGATAACTTCCATACTAAAATTATCTTGTGACGTGCCCAGGAGTTTAGGATGTGTGGCCCCTTTTATTTGACCTTATCTCTGCTTCTGTGCAAAGTGAGCTCTGCAGGAGCCAAGTGGCACAGGAGCAGCCACCAGTTGCCTCAACCTGGGTGTGTAGCTGGGCTGGACTGAACAGCACCTGTGGGGCTAAAGAAGAGCTGTGTGTGCCAGAAACTGGGACTTCTCCCATTTTGCCTGGATTGCTTCACTTTATTGAGACAACCCAGTAAGAGATCCGCTGGCCTGTTGCAAGGGAAAGTCAGAAATTTGCTGGCACCTGCCCCGTGCATGTGTAAGCGCATGCTGTGACACCAAACCCGACCTGGTCCTCCCTGGCTGTGCACACAGGAGCTGCCAGGCTGTTTTCCTTGCACTGCAGCTGCATGCATGGGATTCACTTCCTCCATGGAGGTAGCTGATCAGATCATACTATTGGTGTGGGACAACAAAGTCATCAGTCTGACAGAGACATGATTTCCTTTTGCTTTCTTATTCCAGGAAGCCCAGTGATGTGCTTTTTTGGGGCAGCAGTCTGTCCTGTTCTCGTTTTATCCCTTTTTACCTCTGAAGCTGGATATGTCCCTCCATAGTGGGGCCCATTCCACATATCTTCAGTGCCTCCTGGCAATGAAGCTGACAGCCTGAACAGCTCTCTAGAACATAGTGAGGTTTCTTTAGGTCAGTACCTACTGTGCTAGCAAAGCCCTGAGCTCACCATCCCAGACAGTACATAATAGTAATAACTTAAATTTCAAAAGCTGGACTTGCTCAGTCAAGGCTTTGGCTTGAGAGAATTGACTCAACCGGGCAATCCTTAGGCGGGAAAACAGGAATCTTCCTGGGTCAGTCTCCCAGCAGAAGACAGCATTTGGGGACCCAGTAGAGAAATTAAGCTGAGTCAGCATTTTGGAACAGACTGCAACATTTTTTCAGGGGGACAAGGAGGAAAAATATCCCCTGAGAGATGAAACATTTTAAACACCAAACCTCAGGATTTTGTTCTGAAGCAAGGTCTATGGCACCCTGCTAATGGACAAGGACCTTCAAACACCCCAGAGGCATGAAACCCCTGCAAGGTGATGGAAGACCCACTCACAGATCATGTTTTTTCACAACTCCAGTATTCATAGCTGAGGACTAGCAGCGAGCTGTGCTGTCCTTCCCCATGCAGCCATGCTATGACCTGTCCTCAAGGCCAGCCTACTCCAGAGTATTTCTGCTCACATGGCTGCACTGCCCAGAGCACAGGGGACACGGGTGGGACAGGGAGATGGTCGTGGTGTGCAGTGGGATTGAGAGGTGTTGGAGACAGCAGTGATTCTGGAGGGGGATCTGGGACCACTAGAGGGAAGCATGAAGCTGTTCACACTAATGGCTTCAGAGGATGGAAACGGAGAGCCCTAGAACTGGCAACAAAAGAAAAGGAGCTGCAGGTATGGGGACAGAAAGAGTAATCTCCTAGGGTGCCGATGCTGTGCGAGCTACCTCCTGTATGTCCCGGGCAGGTTCAGCTGAGTTGGCAGGAGTGCAAATGCAATCAGCTATCTCGGAACAGTCCAAGTCCTTCTTGATTCCCCAGATGGAGACAGTGGGATCTCACCATCCCCTGTATGTCCTGGAGGCTCCCTGGGAGCAGCGAGGTGGCTCTCTGCTTTAGCATGTAATTAAACACATGTTTAGCATGTAATTAAAAGGGTCCAAACCTCATGGGGCATTCCCAGCTGAGGGCTGCTCCCTGGCACTGTAAAGAGGGTGAGTTGTGAGGCTTAGCTGAGCCTGAATGGGTCAGCTCGGTGTCCAAGGATGGAGAACAGCAAAGAACCAGTTTCCCTGTCCTGTCCCAGAGCATTGCCCAAGCTGGAACCGAGGGTCCTGACAAGAAAGGTCAGCTCCTTGGGGGTGGAGAAAGGGAAGGGGACACAGACACATTGAGGGATGACTGCTTTCATACACTGAGTCCCCAGTCAGGTTTTGGTGCATATTTGGGTGCACAGCACAACAGGCAGCCAAGCTTTCCACTCCCTGCCCCCAGGGATTTGGCTGTCCTCCAAGCTGAAGGTGCTAAACCAAGGAGGTTATTCCCCTGCTTTCATTTTTGGTCCAGTGTAATTCACAAGGCCCACTCAGGCCCTCATCTCAGGTACACTGACTACCTGTCAGGGTGGAGGCTTCCCTCCAGCATCTCTGGCCATGCACCCAGCAGCATGCAGCTGGGCTAGCAAGTCTCTTTTCCTATCTGGTTTCATACTTTCAGGAAGGAAGATCCTCTTCCCAAGCCCATGAAGCTGCTGTGCAGTTAACCTTTAGCAACTCGTTTACCTCTGAAAAGGTTTCTTCCACCCAGAGCCCACATCACCTCCCTCTCCCCATCCCTCAAATTCAGCTTATGACGAGAGGAAAGCACATTTGATGAATGGGGAGCTGAGGCACACTGGGCAGCCCTGAGATATATGGACCCCCAAATACCCCCCTCTTCTGCCCCCTAATCCTGGGTGATTTCTAGAAGGGAGTCATCTCACCCAGCCATACCTGGCTTAGGGAGAGATAAAAGACTTAGCCTGCCAGCCTGCTTGGGGGTGCCCCCAGGCACCTGGATGGTGGGAGAAAGATTTCCCGAGCCTCCCAAAAGGCCATTTTGGCATTCAGGGGTCAGGTCAGTGGAAAAAAGTAGAGGGCGTAGGGCAACAGATGCAAGCTCTGGTGGAGCAAGTCCTCCCGCCTGGAGCAGAGAGGTTGGGGATGGGGCTCACAGCAGGAGCCCATTTTGGTCAGCTCTCACGGGGTGTGTGGCTGGTAGTTTGAAGGTGTTTCATACCTCTTCTGCAAAAAAGTTAAAATTGGAAGTTTTGATATCTGCATTTAATCTTTTTTCACTGGTTTGTTCTTCCTGGGGAAGGCACTTTCACCATCTTCTCCACAACAGAAGAGACAGGGCTTGAGCTTTCCATTCTGGGAGGGATGGCCTGGACATCCTCTGCTCTGGAGCAGCTTCTTCCTGTGTGGGGCAGAGGCAGATGGGGGGGAGTGTCAAAGCCTTACATTAGCTGAGGTACCGGATCCCCGGCAGCTGCGGTCTAGGACACCCCACACCTCTGAGCTGCTTTAAAGCTTACACAAACACCAAGGACAGGGAAAAGTCATCTGTCCTGGCTGAAGGGGACAGGATACTGGAGCCAGTGATGGATGCTCAGCTCCACTGAGCTATGCTTAGGGACTCCATCTCACGGGCAGTAGCATCTCATGGGGATGCATTTGGCTCCAGGAGGGCTGCTCTCCATTTGGTTTCCACCATAGAGCTTGGGAACAAGAAGACTTTGCCCAGGGTCTGCAGCTGACAAAACCTTGGTATCAAACAACCAGAAGTCAGCCGTTCACAAACAGATGACTGAAAACTTCTAAATCTCCACAATCCCACCCTGACCCAGCCCCAAACCTTCTATATAAATGCAAGAACTCATGCTTTTGACTAGTCCTACTTCTGTCTCTGCTCTCAGCCATCCCATGAGCCAGACTATCATCTGAAGGGTCTCCAGTCTCCCTGAAAGGCGGGAATAACAACCTGGCAATGGGATAGACAGGGAACAGAGCCAGGGATTGAAGCCACTGAATGCTTGCCTGGAGATGCCTGCAGAGTGGTTGTCTATCATTTGAACAACTGAACAGGTCTAGTCTGCAGCAGAAGAGAGACAGCAACATGGGTCTGGTCAGGAACAAATTACTGCGTTATCGTAAACCCTTCTTGGAGCTGTGAGAATCCCATAAGTGATGCCTTTCCTGGGAGTACCCTTATCAAGGTACCTGGAGAAAGCAATTCCCCTTCCCTCATTGCAAAAGCATGTGGTGTAGGGTGTGAGTCTCCCCTTCCCTGATCTGCAAGAGCTCAAAGAAGATGAGCTGACTGATGTTATAGGGCAAAGTTGCAGCAGGGCTTCTTTCTTTGGGCAGAGACGCACAGTATGCCTGGCTGCAGCTCTTCCATGTGTTAAGTCTTCCCTTGCTTCCAGTCTTTAGACATCTCATTTTTTTCTGGAAAACTCTTTGCTAGGAGAATATTTCAGATCCTGTTTGAACCATAGCCCATGAACTGTTCTCTTGTCACTTGCTGGCTGAAAAAGTGGGGGTCTGAGCCCGTGCATCTGCATCTGTTCATGGGAATGCCTTGAGGCATTGTGTGTTAATACACTCACTGCAGACCACAGTCCAGTGTTTCTTAATCATACTAAATCACAGAAGATGACAACATGCTCCATCTGCAAGTGAACAGAGACATCTTTATGTACTGACTGAGCCAGAGCAGAAGAACATCTCACACTGCGTAAGACCAAGGAGCCCGCAGCAAGGGTTCAGGGATGACCCCTCTGACTTCTTCCCAATGATAATAAGAGATCAAGGATCTGGGATTCCTCCTCACAGATGTCCTAGGCTGTGCTGGTGCTCCCTGGCTCTGCTGGGATTTGATGCAGAGCATCACGGCACAGCTGAAGCATGGGCTGCCAGTCTCTGGGCGAGGCTGTGTGCTCTGTGGGCTGTCACCATAGCTGGGTAGCAATGGGGGGGGACACAGCTCTGCCTGTGACTCCTCTGAGCCTGCAAACCCAGAGCCAGCTCTGGGTTTACTATCCTTTGTCCAGGAACATGCTGTTCTCATGGATTTGAAAGTGGCCACACCAGCATCAATCAACACTGCTCATCCAAGTAACCACAACAGGATTCTGGAGTAAACTACAGATAAACACTGCTACTCGGCTTCCTGCCTTTGGTTGAGATTTCTCACTGAGCAATAGCCGCTGTGTTCACCTCTCAGCAGAACTGCTTTTCTGGCTGTGATCCTGCTCAGAGGGTCTCTTCATCTGGGGGAGACAGGGTGGGCAGCAGTGTGCTGGCTTATGCACAGCTTGTTGCACAAGCGCCTGTTTCATAGGATACTTGCAGAAAGCAGGAAT
>NW_009260684.1:2583149-2587786 GCF_000687185.1 Egretta garzetta
TTTGGTGTGCAGTTTACTTACTTGCCCCCACTGTAGCAAAGCAGTCTCACACAGTGCAGTAGCTCTGCCCCATCCCTGCCAAGCACCACTGCACATCATACGGTGACCCCTCCAGCCTCCACAGCATGGGCATGCTACACCCAGGAGGTGGAGAGAATCTAAAACAGCAAAAATCCAACATAATGAGGCTTTTCAAACCAAAAATGCCAAAGGTGATTGTTGGTTCTAATTGGACATGCCCTGGTATCAGGGCGATGGAGATGAGATAAAGGCTTTGGGTCAGGAACAGCAGGTTGAGTGTGCTCCCTACATCCCCTCCCTGGCTCTGTAGGGTAGCAGGGCCAGGCAAGCATGTCATCCAGGCTGCACTGCAGGGGAACAAGTCTCTGAGAGCCCTAAACCCTTTCCCAAGGAAAGTGACATTGGTAGGAAAATCCAGCAGATACACCACAAGTTGTGTTTTTTCCCCACCTTAACCTGACTCATTGCTCCTGAGGAAACTGGTACTTTGAAAAGCTGGAGTGGGAGGAAGAGTAACAGAGAGTTACTCAGTTGTCAGCTCTGCCTCTGGCTCTTGATACCACTCTGGGCATGTATCCTGCCAGCTCTGTGCCACAGTACAGTGGAGATGAGCCTGTAAACCTTCCTTGCCTCCCAGGAATAGAGGATCAATTCATGAGCATCAGGAGAGCTTTGAAACTGCAGGTAGGAGGCTGTGAAAGAGGAAGATGCTGCAACTTTCGGGCTCTGAAATTCAAAGTAATGTTCTTTTTCATTTCTCCCATAGCATGCCAGGCTTTGACAGGCTGGAGCACCAGGGAAGGGGGCAGCCTAAGCTGCACAGAAGTGCTGCTCCAAGCAGCTGCCTGCAGCTGGGACCCCTCTCCAGTCAGGGACTGGAGTTTGGCCTGGAAGAGCTGGGAAGAGCTGAACCAGCTGGGCAGGAGCAGCAGCTGCCAGCAGGACTGGTTCAGCCTGAGCAGTCCCACGTGAGAACACCAAGTGTTCCCACTGCCCTCTCCAGAGATCTCAGGCTGCTGGTGGGAATACATGTCCACTCTGGTCAGCAGGGTAAAACACAGGACTGGAGGAGCTGTAGCTTCACCCAGAACATCCATCGTGATCCAGCCTTCCCTCCTGCACTTCCCAGGTCTTCTGGGGATCCCTTAGGCAATCATAGCAGGTTCTCAGCATTCATGTATGTTCCCCCTGCTGCAGCCTGGGTCAGGGATCTGTCAACCTTAAGCAGGAAAGTATGGCTCTGTACAAATTAAATTCTTAATTAAATTGGCCACAACACCGGATGGGTTTGCCTCACACTTTCAGCACCAGGTCTGTATCTCCCCTTCCAAGTCTTTCAAAGTGCAGGAAGGATTCTGACTCAGCCAGATAGACCAGGGCTGCTCTGCCAGCCACAGGAGAGCCGCTGCTGGTGATGCTTTCCCAGCAAGCCTCTGCTTCGCTGTCCAGGCTGGTCCTGCTCAGGCAGGCACAGCCAGGCTCCAATGGTCTCTGAGGATGGGAAAATGCAAGCAGTGGGGAATGACGCCAGGCTGCAGCATGAGCCCTTTGGAATGGCCTTATCAATTATTCACACAGCTCAAAGGCTTCGCGGGTCCGCCTGCAGCTGTTCCTCCCTTGCCTCTCCTCGCTCTTGAAGCTTTCTGGCGTACATAATATGATTAGCTGGCTTTTTCACACCGGACCTGATTTCGGAAGATGTGTCAGGAAGACACCTGAGGCATGCAGCATGCCCACAGGCTGGGAAAAATCTGGAGTAAACTGTGCTGTAAGCCACGGCTCAACTTGTTGGCCAATCTGCAGCGCAGAGTTATGGGACCCTTTGCTAGCAAAAGCTCTGCTCTTTGCTGGGTTGGGGAAAGGCCAGACTCTTTCCTGGAGACATCTGACCTGCTTTGAGATCATGAGTAATTGCAGGCTGAGGCCAGGGAAGGATCCAACCCCCAGCCTTGCAGGGTGGCCTCCCTGGAGCAGGGCAGCTCTCACAAATCCTTGGTTGCAGTGAGAACTGGTGGATGAACTGTGCCACGAATGCTCCTGCAAAGTGCTGTCCTGGCAGCAGAGCAGGATCAGTGCCTGTGAGGGGTGCAGGGCAGCGGCTGCAGATGCACTCGGCCCCTTCTGTCCCCTTGCCCTGTTACTTGTTCGACCTAGATGAGACCTGTCTCTTGTCTGGGATGTGGGGACAGGGTGTTTCAATTCTTTGTGTCCTGAAGAATGTCATACAATGGCTGTGGAGCCACAGTGTTGAGAATGGAGTGTATTATTAATTTCCCCCTTTGCATGTATCTTACACAGACCTCTGCATTGTGTGTGTGCGTGTATCGTGTGGCACCACCTTTACACAGCTGCATTTTGTGTCCCTGCAGCAGGCATTAGGTCAGACATGGGGGTCTGTGTTATTGATGGAGGAGCCCAAAAGGTCTGTTCCCCCTGGTGTGATGGCTGTGGTTTGGCACGACTAAGGAGTTGTGATTCCCTGATAGATGGGCCAGGGGGATCAAGGAATGCAGGGGCGAGGAGCCGGCATGCCAAGGTGATCAGGGCCATTCTTGAATCTGCACTAGGCATTTGCCTTCTAGCTCCCTGGAAATCAGGTTTCCATGTGTGAAAGGGGATAATGAGGAGCCAGCAGACGCAGTGAGGCTGTGAGTTTAATTGATGGGTGGCAAATCCATTCACCCCAGAGTCAGCCATGTGCAAGCTGAGATGTGCCCAGCCACACCAGCCTTGCTCCAGGAGACAGGCGATGTTTGCCAGCCTCTGGGCATGCATCTCCAGGCGCCATCCCTTGCCCTGCCAGCCTCCTTGACACAGCAGAAGGTCTCCAGCTGCAATGTTCATAAGAGCTTTGCCAGTACTGGGGCAAGATGAAGGAAGAGGTTTTATTTTTGGCTGTGGTAAGGAGGGTGAAAAGGGAGAAAAACTGTGATATGAGGAGGGTCATGTCAGCAGGAGATAAGCCTGGCATCCACCCCAGTTGGCTGGTGCTTTGACCCTGCTGCAAGGGGCTGGTAGCTTCTCACAACTGGAGGTCCTGCCAGCGTTCCCCTCTGCCCTGCCTGTCTGATCTTGGCCACATGCGCATTGGGCCAGGGCTAACCAGAAAGGCTCTGGAGGGGAAAGAGGTTTATCCCCTGTGTGGCATTTAACCTCCAAGATGAGGTGTCGGGGAGGCCCTTGAGGGGAGTTCATAAGGCGAGGGGGGGGTGGGAGAGGGACCAGCGCATGCATCCCTGGGACACTCAGCCTCCTGGCAAAGAGGAAGGGGGTGTGGGAAGAGCATTTCAACAGGACCAGGATGGAGAGGGGCGCAGGCGATGTTGCTCCCTGCCGCTGGGACAGATCTGTAGAGAAGATGGGTGTTCGCTGCTGGGAGCTGGGCGAGGGCTGCCTACTCTCTGCCCATGGCCCATTCAGACAGCACTGCCCCAGGTCACCGCCGCCCCAGGGGGAGCAGGACCCTGCTGCAGGGGTGCCAGTGCTTTGGCGAGAGCTGAGCTGGCTGCTCATTTGTAACGGGCTCTGCGTTCACGCTGTGGTCTCCGTCTATGAGCACTCAGCTGCCTTGTCATCAGCCAATTCGATCCATCAGCTTCTTGACAGGCTCGGAGAATAAAAATAACCACCCATTTCTAAGTGCCTATTATGGCACTTTGAAAAATGCCTCCGCAGGCGAGCCTGAATTATTCCCAAAGTACTCATTTTTTAAAAACGTTATTTTAATGTAATAAATTATTTGTGCTGAAGAGTAAAAGATTATCCGTGTACCCTGATAGCTCTCTGCACAGCAAGGGGTTCAGACCTTTGCCTGCCATGGGGAGGGCAGCGCAGTGAGCTCTGGGGCCGTGGGGAGCAGAGGAGCCATCTCAGTCACCCGGTGATGGTCTCTGTGTTGTGGGGAAACACCCGTGGGACATCTGTGGAGCTGCCATTGCTGCCTAAAAAAGCCCACGTAACCCAGGGGACCTCGACGTGGCCCAGCACAATGCAGCATCCTCTGCATGAAGAAGGACAGTCCTGGCTGCATCCATGGGATGGCAACCACCCATGGACCAGCAAGTTCATTGGTCCCAGCAGGAGAAGGATTTTGGTGCTGCTGTGTCTGGTCTGAGGCGAGCAGCTCCCAAAAACCACTGCAGCATCCACCCTGGAGCCTGGGAGGTGCTCAGAAGTCTTCTCAGCAACTCTACCCGTTTCACGGGAGCGCCATGGCATGGGGATGCTCAAATGCCCACACACCCCTCCACGCCTCCATGTGTCAGGCTGGGCCTGCCCAGGTGAGCTCGCACACACAAGATAAAGAAATGCCTGGCTTGGGCTGGCTCCGGGTGCTGGCGCTTGCTCAGCCAGGCTGGAATGGGATGGGATCCCTGCACAGCCCAGCTCGGGCAATGGGGCACTGCGCAGCCTAAGCCAAGTCACAAGGAGCAGCTGGTCAGGCTTAGGAGAGGGAAGGGGCTCTCCTTGCAGAGAAGCTCAGTCTGATGGCAGGCTGAGGGATCCGGGAATCCCTCCTCTCCCAGCAACCAGCCACCTGGAAGCACCATGCCTTCTCCTCCCGCAGGTATCTTCATCCGCACGCAGCCGGCAGTGGCCTCACCCATGCTTTCTTG
>NW_009260684.1:2587811-2589858 GCF_000687185.1 Egretta garzetta
GCAGGATGTTTTTCAACATTTTGGGGGACTTATTTTTGCTGTGGTATTCCACAATATTTTTAGTACCCTTTTTTTTCTTAATTCTGCTTTGTTTTAAGCTAAACCCCAAAATACTTGTTCTTCTCAGCCTTGTCTTGGTGAAAAAAAAAAAAGAAAGAGGACGAAATGTTATTTTGGCTGAATGTTTCAGGTGAATCCAAAAAAAATTTTTTTTTTTTTTAAATTTTTTTTTTGTTAAACAGCAACTTGTAAAATATGGATTGAAAGATGAGGAAGGCTCTGGTTCATGTTTCAAACAACTCTTCTCTGGGAAGCCAGATGCCCAGCATCTGCTACCAGGCTGCTAGAGAGCGTGGGAAGCCATCGTTGCTACGATGTGGGGTCATGGTGTGAGGGCTAGGCTGCGACTGCAGCAGGGGAAAATGCTGGAGTCCACTGCAGGGGAGGAGACCCTGGCAGAGGAGCCCGTGCCCAGCTCTGCCTCCAGGAGGGACCAGCACAGTGTGGGGAGCGTGTCCTGCTGCCGTCCCGCTTGCCCCAGCCCTGTGCTATTCCCACACCTCTCTCCTGAGCCTGTGTTTGGAGCCGCAAGGGCTCTAGATCCACTCTCCGACAGCCCTTCCACAGCAGGGGCTGGAGCCCATCACGTCCTGGGGCTCTCCTCCCTGCCAGACCTCCCTTCCCCGAGTGGCTTGATTATAGGGTAGCCATTCAAATCATTTTAATGAGCTGAGCCTGCTGCTGTGAGGCACCAGTAACTATGGCAACTTCATTCAAAGGTGGCGTGCGTGGTGGATGTGTCAGGAATTGTGTTCCAGGGAGCTGATTGGAGGAGACGGGCGAAGGTGGGAGTCCTTTGGGAATTTGGGCTGGTTTGCACGACGGGTTTCATTTACAGCGGTGACAGGTGGCACTCTCGGGGGGCAGAGGTCCGAGACAGAGTCCCCTTTGGTCCAGGGACCCCACTACCCATGGTCCCAGGACACCCAGGGGCCTTACACCCCGGCAGAGCACGCTGCGGTGGCAGTGAGCTCTCCTCTCCATCACTGTCCCAGCCAGCATCTCACAGGCATTAACAAATCGGTCTTGAATGCTAGCAAAGAGCTTGGCCCTTGCTTTCTTCTGACACCCAGGGAAAACAAGTTGTCATTCCAGGCTGGTGGTAGACCATTGCCGGACTGGGAGCAGGATCTGGCCCATGGTCCCACCTGAGGCAACACAGCTGAACCCTGCACTGTGCTGCTCACTCTTTGCCACCCCAGCCATGCTGTTCATCTTGCTTATACCTAGGGCAGTCCTAAGGCACTCACAGAAGCTATGGGGTTTGTGTCTGCTTTATATGGGCATCATGGAGAGACGGAGCAGGCATATTTTCCTAGCAGATCACTGCCATCCCACTCTGGGCTGACTTACACAGGGCACTGGATTCACAGAGGAAATAATTCTGATCTTTCTGTGCTACTGGCAACCATAAAACCTCTGTCCAGCTGCCACAAACCTCTGCAGTCACATTGTTTATGCAGGTAAAATAAAGAGGACATGGGCATGGGCTGCATCACTACCCAGCAGGTTGAATTGTGGGTCCAAGCGCCGCATGGTTCTTCCTGGATCCGGGTGGTCTCCTCCCACAGAGCAGCTTGCAGGAGGCTCTTTCACCTTGGGAAGCAGGGGTGAGGCCACCTTGTTTTGGAGGAAAGAGCTGCTTGGACGCACAGTGTGCTTAGGGAAGGGCATTATGTCCCCGCAGTACCCAGATTGCTGAGCTCTCATCTGTCTGCTGGCCTGGTAGCACTTCCCAGGCAAACCCCTGGCACTAGCTCAAGGTGGCTTTAAACTCCTCCCTTTGGGTAGCCTGTATCTGCCCTGTGCCACTCTGTGGTGCAAGAAGATGCCACACAAGATCATAGAATCATAGAATGTTTGGGGCTGGAAGGGACATTTAGAGGCCATCTAGTCCAACCCCCCTGCAGGGAGCAGGGACACCTTTAACCAGATCAGGTTGCTCACAGCCCCGTCCAACCTGGCCTGGAATGGTTCCAGGGATGGG
>NW_009260684.1:2590260-2608573 GCF_000687185.1 Egretta garzetta
CTCAATCCTTTCTTCCCCCAGCCTGTATTGATAGCGGGGGGTTACCCCGACCCGGGTGCAGGACCTTGCACTTGGCCTTGTTGAACCTCATGAGGTTCCTCTCCACCTGTCCAGCCCACCTCTCCAGCCTGTCCAGGTCTCTCTGGATGACATCCTGTCCTTATGGTGTGTCAGCCGCACCACTCAGTTTGGTGTCATCTGCAGACTTGCTGAGGGTGCACTCAATCTCGCTGTCTATGTCATTGATTAATATATATTAAACAGCACTGGTCCCAGTATGGACCCCTGAGGGACACCACTTGTCACCGCTCTCCATCCGGACATCGAGCCGTTGACCACTACCCTCTGGATGTGACAGATCATCCCAGATCAAAGCTCGACCATCGCACCAGTAAGTCCTGTCAATGGCTTTGCACGGAGCTTGCCACAGAGTTTTGCTCGCTTGTATCAGTGTCCTAATTTTGCTCTCAGTCTTTTTGGTGTAAACAAATCCTACAGAAACCAGAGCTTTTCTATAGACTTCCACTTCTAATGCGCCATTACATGCCCATGGAGAATAGGAGCGGTGAAGCTGCTCCAGACTCACAAGTGTGTATCTGGGATCAGTGTCTGGTCCCAGCTGAATTTCTTGAGTTAAGTCTCAGTGAGGTGTGAGGATTTTTTTAAGCACCTCCTGGATTGCATCAGCAATAAATTTGTGTTCATAGGCTCAGTAGCTGAAGCCTGGTTTTAGGGAAAATGTGAATGAATAGAGAATGCACGCTGGGTGGAAAAGTGGGGATTTCAAAGGTCACAAGTTGCAGCAAAGAAAGCTCTCCCTGTGGACACCACACCTTGAAGGCTGCTCACCCTCAGACTTGTAGAAATAAGGAAAAAGGGAAATTCCCAACACATCTCTGAATCTGAATAGAAGTTTCCCA
Source organism: Egretta garzetta (assembly GCF_000687185.1). NCBI lineage: Eukaryota > Metazoa > Chordata > Aves > Pelecaniformes > Ardeidae > Egretta > Egretta garzetta. The sequence continues at coordinate 2,591,181 of NW_009260684.1, forward strand.
CTCAGGCTGGAGCTGTTCCTGACTTTGTCTCTTTGCCCGTTTTAATTAATCCAGCTAGGATCATAGTTACCAGGAGCACAGCATAGGAGAGGCACATAGACAAGAAGTCAGGATGGAAGCACGGTAGGAATTTTTGGATGAATTGTTTTTTCCACTGGAAAATGCTGATTTTTTCAAAACTGACACTTATTTTAAGAGAAGATCAGTTTTGATTAATTTATTGAGTCAGAAAAAAATTTGGAAGGCGTTCTGGATTTGTCAAAATGAAGTGTTTTGACATTCTCAAAGGAGAAAAAAAAATCTATTTTCCAGTTCAGATGACCTCTTGTTTTGAAATTTAAGCTAATTATAATTAAACATTTCAAAAAGATGAATACTTTGAAATCAGACTTGGAAGGGAGACTCAGCTCATGAATGTCTTTTAGATTTTGACTTTTTGGGACAAGCTGCAGTGGAATCCTTTGTGAAATCCTAGACTTCAGTGCATCCCTCACCTCAACTCAGGATGACACATGAGAAAACGCAGCCTTGTCCCGCGAGCTGGCGTCATCTCTCAGCCAACAGTGCAAAAGCTTTTCCTCTTTCCAGGTTCACAGCAGATGGACCAGAGCAGTTGAATCGGAACGAGTGCAGCTGACAGTGATGGGCAGACAGCTCTGATGGCACTCGTGGGACACACAGCTCCCAAAAAGATGGCTTTTCGGATGATCCTGCTGGCTGCTGACCCCATCCTGAGCAGACCCTGCTTTGCAGGCCAGAAGGAGGCCACCCCCCTCCATTGCACACAAGATGCAGCTGCACCCAAGGAGCCAACAGCAGATGATGGTCCAGGGATTTGGAGAGCTGAAGGTAGCTCCCAGCTTCAACAGGTAAGATCATAAAAAAGTTGTTTGAAGCTCAAAATCCCAAAATATTGGGTACTGAGGTCCCACTGGCACCTGTCAGGTGTGAGATGCTCCCCTGTGCTGCTGGCTCTTTGGTTGGTGGTAGCTGCACAGCGGGACAACAGCAGCCCTGCTCATTGCATCGTGTCCCTTGGGCAGTGGGCAGGCTGTGAACCGGAAAGTGCAAAGGTGGTGTGAGGGTGTCTCTAGCCAAACACTTAATATGAAAACTTTAGCTGCTCTTTTCAGGGCTGCACAGATCCAGGCTTCTCCCCTCAGTCCCCAGCTGATGGCCGGGAGCCAGGCAGCCCTCGCAGGCTGGGAACTGTGAGAGTTGACAGGCAGAGGATCTGTGCACAGCCTGGCTTGGCTGCGTTGGCAGGGGATGGTCCACGCTCTTCTCCTGGCATGGAGCAGCTCCAGGCGAGCAGCAGGACGGGTGGGAGCTTCCAGCTTCCCTGCTCCGTTCCAGGCTGGGAGGAGCTGTTGAGCACACATGGCCTCTGGGCTCTGTAATCTCTAGCCACAAAGCTCTCCCCTAAATTGCATTTGCGCTCATTGGAAGTGATTACATTTTCCTGGAAGGATTTGACCCTCTGGCTGCTGATTGCGATGGCAATGCTCCTTCTCTGAACGGCTGCTGGCTGGAGACTCAGCAGAGCAACAGCCAGCAGGGGCTGGGAGCTCTCTGCCTTCCCGTCCTTGGAAGCAGCTGTGGAGGCTCCTGGCTTGCAGGAGGGTCAGATGGGCAGAGCGGTACTCCAGAGGTGTTTCACCCCAAAGAGAAGGCATGCAGGAGAAGAGAGAAGAGGGCAAGGAGGAAGAGAGGCGCAAATAGTCTGCACTCGCTGCCTCACCAGCCTGAGACAAAAAACAGACAGGATGGAGAATGTGACACCGTATCGCATTAGGCACTCATGCAACATCAGTGCTGCAGGACCAGCCAAGGTTCAGGGGTTTGCAGGCTTGATCAGAGCCACGAAACCTTCTCTGGTCTTGCCTGGGAAGTGGGTGGGTGCTGAGCTATGGGAAAGATCTCCAGTGTTTCACGCCGAGCAGACTTACTGCTTGGGTCAATGGCCTGGCGAAAGAGCTGTAACCAGCGCCTTCTCAAGGAGTGAATTTTGTCTTCCTCCAGCCCCACAGAAACCCTGGGAATAACTCAGCAGTTCAGACAGCAAAAACATCCCTTTAACTTTGCAGACCCTGGGAGCAGGAAAGAAACTCACCTCTTCTCTTTGTTCTGTGGGTCTAGGTCCCTGGGCAGCTCTGAGGGAGGAGTTCCCCAGGGCACTAGCAGTGGTGATGTCTGCAGCTGTGAGGTGCACAGCTGGAGACCAGACAGATGTTGGTATTCTGGGCCTCAGGACTTAGGTCTGATTAGCTCGGAGCAATGGAGGTTACTCTTCGAGACAAAGCCTGTTGCTCTGTCACTTCTATTATTCCCCCCCAATATCTGGGTATTTCTCTGCACCTATTTATAAGAGCATAACAAAAGTTATGGATGGCTCAAGCTGCTGCATCTGCCTGCGTTGCCTCTTCCTGACCACACTGCCCTTTCCCATGGAGCACAGCCCAGGGTCTGCATCCCTCAAAGCGCCCTTCCTTTCAGCAAGTGTCTGTGATGGACCTGACCACATCACAGTGCCAAGAATGAAGAGGAGATGAAAGGAAAATGTCTCTTCTTGTCCCCCAGTTACACTAAATTTAACACTGGGCCATGGAAAGCGCTGTAACACTTTTATGAAAGACACAGTTTGTGGACAGTGACTCTGACCGTGTTTCCTGGACAGAGAAAACATGTGATAAACCATAAAGTTAAAAACCATACAAAGTGCAGAAAGTTCATAGTTGTCTCTTTGACACGTGGGTGAGGCAGATTCAGCCACATTCAGTGAATCTTGTCTGTCAGAACATCCCCAGGGTCCCAGTGCTGATGCCCCCATAAGCAATAATACACTGCCTTGTACCAATAATAATCAGAAATTATCAGGTGTCCTTGGTACATCTCAGCCACCAAAACACTGAAACAAAGCAGTTTAACAGCAGCAATGCCAGCTGGTACAGATGTACGAGGTACCCTAGAGCAGAGTGAAGCTTTCAGCAACAGCCAAGCTCTGGTGCTGTCTTGAAGGAGGGTAGAAAAGTCATTTTCAAATGCCCTGCCAGAAATCAATTCATAGGTTTTGAAGAGAGAGAAACAGTCTTCAGAGGAAGTCCTGGCCTCAGACCTCTCCAAGGAGTAGGGGGACAGAGGCCGTAGTGATTGCAGCAGTCCTCATGGTTTCCAAAGCCATGATTTCCCTCTCACTTAGACAAATTTGGGGCAAGACGCAGTTGTTTCCTTGCAAATGCCCATCCGTATTTCTTCATTACCCAGTCTGCCATCGGCCATGGGAGAACTCATCTTCACAGCATGTGCTGACTGCATTGATATGTACTGATGAAGCAAGACATTTTCCTAAACCCCACATCTCTATCTGGGTAGTTCCTGCCATAAATTCACAGGAATTTCTGTGTAACTGGTTTAGAGATTTAGTTCTTGCTGTTCTGATCCTATCTTAGGGTTTACACCGGACTGGGAGGAGCCTGTACCACCCTGCATCTCCTGTATCGTCATTGGGAAAAAAATCTCTTCAAGAAATAGCACCATCCAAAGGCCTTCTCCCTATGCTTCATCTCCCATATAGGTGGACACATACCCCTGGACGTGCAGACTAATCCCCTGCCAGAGAGGCCCATGTACTGAGCCAGGACGAATCTGATTATTCCTGATGCGCTTCCAGTGGGAAGCAAGAGGAGAACCAGCTGTGACGGCTGGATGCTGCAGTGATCATCCTCGGACACTGAAGTCCAGAGGACAGAGGCAACCCCTGCCAGTCGTCCTGGGAGCCTGCCTGTGGGGAGCCTCCAGCCCGATCCGAAACGCCAGCCCTCTGCCTTCTCCTCCAGCGGGGACAGGCAGCTCTGGGCAGGTGCTCTCTGCAGGTCCTGGGAGCACGCTGGCGGGGAGAGGGAGGGCTGTAATTACAGAGATAACTCACACCATGTCACCCAACAATGATACATGAAAATGCTACATAAACCCGTCTATCTGGTGCTCTCGATTTATCTTTCTGCCTCTCTATTTATTTATTTCTTCCTCCAGCCTATCGCTTGGTACCGTGCAGGAGCTGGAAATGCCAGCTGCTGAAAATGCAATTTGTTTTGATTCACCAAAATCTCCCAAAATATCTCCATGACCTCTTGAATCTTTTTGCAATGAATTATGATAATGATGATTTTTATTTATGTTAACAAACTGCAGTAGCTCAGCATGGCCAGCAAATATACAAAAAAACCCCAACCAAATATACATACATTACTTTTTTTTTTTAAATAACGATGCCTTAAAACAGTATCAAACAGGGGTAGCTTTCCTCTTCTCCTTTTCTAAAAGGCATCAGTACCAAATTTCTACCCTAATTATAACAATGCTTCTCCTAATGAAAGAATTCATTTGCCTTCTCTAATCAGCTGGCTGGCTTTGGAAATTACAGCTGATCACTGTGGAGGAGGGGCTGCAATACAGGTTTGGAGGAGGCAACTCACAGTTTCCAAGGTACCTCAGAAATTAGGAAGCCACATCCACAGGAGGTGTAAATTGGTGATGCTGCTGAGAACCACATGGCAATGCTGGTCTGTGTCTCCCTGGGGAATCTGGCTCCAACATCCTGCAGCCCTTCCTGCCCCTGTGCAGCCCCGCTCGGCTTCCAGGAGGGGGAATCGTGAGCTGCATCCAGGGGTGGAGAGGAATAAAGGCTGCTAATGAAAAGTGATTTCAAAGCACATTAGTCTGCTCTTGTTTCTTTTTTTCATGGGAGAAAGCAGAGATGCTGAACCAAAAGGGTGGCTTCTCCCAGTGCCTGGAAGGCTGCAGTGCAGGCTCTGGGAAGCCCAGGGGTTTTGGGGTATTTCTGCTCGCCCCACACTGGCTCCCAGATGGGCTTTGGGGTATTTCTGCTTGGTGTGCAGGGCTGCACAAGCAGTGCTCTGACTCCTTGCTGCAGCGTGATGGGGTGGCAGGCTGTGTGTTGGCACATCTGCAAATTAGGGACTGAGTTTCTCTCTCTTGCACTGCTTTTGGACAAGGGGCAACGTGGTTTTGGGGGCTATGTGTGGGGTAGGGCTGTCTTCCCCCCTCACTGAGCCTCTTCTCCATCAGTCTGGCCACAGTGGCACTCTGGGGTTTGTTCTTTGCAGACTGCACCCTGCAGCAGAGGTCTCAGCACAAGCTGCTGGGAAGGGCCCAGGACAGCCCCCAGCTCTCCCCCTCCTGCTATATGAGCCCCATACCCCAGCACAGTCCCCACATCCCCAAACAGCCATTATGCCAAGATCTGTCTGTGTGATTTGTGAGGGCATGGGACTTACAAACCACGGGGAGAGGAGGTACAATGATCATGCAAGTCCTTTAAGACTTTTCAGGACCCATGGGTGCTAATCTGCCTGAACAGAAGCTGAGCATGTGTCACCATGCCTGAAGGCTTAAACTGGCCAGTGGGCGTTAGCAGCATCTCATGACTAACTCATTCCGTCAGTGACTAGTGACAAAAGCCCTCACAACATGATGAAGGCTGTCTCAGGGACATGGTCCAGAGGTCTGAGTGATGCAGTTTTTCACACAGCCCTGGCTTGGACTGATTTTCTGCTGCCAAGCAAGCCACTCATGCTCTGTGCATTTCTGCTGCCCTGTAGTGATCAGTGTGGTACAAGGCACTGGGATATCTAATATGGACAACCACACCTCAGGTTTCTGGTCCTGTAGGTGCAGTCACAGCAAAGCAGCATGGAACCATCTCCTACACTGTAGGAGACTCAGAATTACCACAACCAAACAAGCTGTGGTTAGAGCCTCATACTCATGTATAAAGACTTACTCAACAGGAAAAAGCATCAGGCGATGTGGGACCAGTTCCAAGGTATGGATAACTGGGTAGTCATAGGAGCAACTGAAATTTAAGCTCTGCTTTTAGGAAGCCTTGGGTGAGCAGAGAATTTGCGGGCTGGTGGTCCAAATTCTCCTCGCCGTGAGTCTGACTTTGGCTTTGTTTTGGGAGCGATGTGGATTTAGCTGCATGCACTAACCTCATGCTACCAAGCAGCATGACTGAAGGTGCCAGCCTCGTGTAGCTTTGTATGGAGAACCGGCCCAGCAGGGAGTCGATTTCAGCAAATGTGGGCCTTCTTGAGCCTTGGGACATGAGGAGAGGGGGTTTTTTAATGTCTCAGTCACGGGAAATTCTTCCTTTCCAGTCTGCAGTCTGCACAACTCTAGGATGGAGTCAGTGCACAGACAGAGATCTGCTCCTACTTGTGAGTCTGAATGTCTCTGACAGGGCCATGGAGGCACCAGCAGGGTCTGAGGGTACCAAGTGAGCTCAAAGATGCAAAGGAGAGTGTTGGTCTTGCTGCAGTGAGGTCACTACACCCATGAAGAAAGACCCTACCTTGCAGGTGCTGGGTACCCTCCTGGCAGTATGCACAGTCCATGATTTATAAATTATATTAAATTTGGCTGTGGCTGGACAGGATAGGATGTTGTATCCCAACCTCCCATCTGACTCCTCAGCAATCCCTAAGCACCAGTTCTCCATCCTGCTCTGTCCTCTCAAACCATTGCAGTGCTGGGATTTGCAGACTCATTGACACAAGCCCTTGTCTCATGTTTTCACAATATTTTTGGAAGTGCAACAGGAGCAGCTGGAGCAGAAGCTCTGAGAGTGAATGGGTGAAACCCAACAGCTCTGGATCAGCTCTGGACAGGGCTTGAGTCTAGGACGATCAAGCTTTGAATATGATCACCACACATTTCTATTAAGAATAATGCAACTTTTTTTGCTGTATGGGAAATCAGCAGAAGGGTTTAAGCCCCAGATAAACCCAATATAACTGACTACCAGCACTGGCCCAAAATGCGTGTTTACCCCTGGGTCACTAGCACAGACATAGCATAGACAAGTGTAGAGTATAAGCAAAGTTCTTTTAAGATGCAAATAAAGGGGCCCAGTATGCACTGAGGAAAGGCAGAGATCATCCAAGAACACAAGTTTGTGTGTGGACACTGCAAGTTTATGCAGCTATAGTCCTCGTCTCCTCCTACCTAGCCACAGGTATCTCCTCCCACATGAACCTCCAAGCAGATTAAGATCTCCTAAATAGATGGTTCTTCTCATTGTTTTGCTTCTGTCTGGGTGTTGCTTGTCATGCCCTAGGCTATATCACATTTTCTTTCAGGTTACGTGGTTGCTGAGTAGCAGACCTTGCTATGACTCAGGAAGGCCCCAGCCTTTCACATCAGCTCCTGTCATTGAGCAGAAAGAGCTCAGTGGTTTGTACTGCACCTTATACCCAGGAGGAAAATCTCTTCACCATCAAATCAGGACTCAGCCATGCCAGGGAGTGGCTGGCTGGGATAACCGGAGCCTCACCAGAGCATATCGACTTTTTTCTAACCAACAGGTACAATAACTTTTTAATGCTTGAACAAGATTTTATTATCGTCATAGTAATGGCAACGCAAGGCTGCTGGTAATTGGTCTGCAAGAAAAGAGGTCCCAGAGCAGAGTTAGGAAAAAACACCTGCGTGGGTGGCACCACGCAGAAACACTGTCACTTGACTGTCCCCTTGCATCCTGGGAAACACACAGAAGCTCCACACAGCCCTGCATAGAGTGTTCCTCACATCACACGCCCAGAGGGACTGCATCCGCCTGCACACCAGCACTCCTGCATATGTGTGCACTCCCAAGGAGCCATCCCCAGCCAAGCAGACACACCTGCTTCAGAGGTACACGCGGCCATGCTCCCGGCCCTCCGGTGCACGTGGGGATGGGGGGCTCCCTGGCGCGGGGTAGCACTATGCTGGCAGGCGGCGAAGGCAGGGGATGAAGGATGCTCACATGCTGAAGCCGTCAGCACCATGGGTGCTCATGTGACAGTCACAGGGTCTCTGTTTTCCCTTCAATGGTATAAATGCTCTCTTCAGAACAGCACATTCCCCGCCACCACTAATGAAAACACATGGTGCATTTATGCAAAAGCTCCTTCTCATTCTTGGTAATGACATTGGTGGTGGCAGCTCCTGTCTCCTCCTGCTGCCTCGCTCCCTCCCAAACACCCTTGTCATTTCCCTTCCCTTTATCGACAGCCTTTAATGGGATGAGTCTTTCACCAGCAGAAAGGAGCCAATGTGTTCTCAGCGGCTGTCAAAGGCACTTCGACTGCATAAAGAGCCTCCCATGTGGTCTCACAGTTAAAATATATATACATACAACAGACAAAACTGTCACCAACGTGCCAGAACCATCATTAGCACTTGATCTTCCTAGCACAGAGGACATGCCTCAGCTAGTTATTTTCATCCTAAATCCTTTCTTTCTGTTTACATTTTATTTTGGGAACTGGGCTAGGGAAGGGTACTTTATTTCCCCTATACCACATGGAAAGAACAACACAGACCTGGTGGGCACATTATGTTCCTAGTAAGGAGCTGTGGCATCTCTGTGAGATGCTTTTAGATAGTGTCAAACAACTTCCCAACCTGCCCACCCCCCTGCCACACTTTGATGAGCTTCGGATGGGACTAAGCTAGCCAGGAAGTGCGGAAAAGGGAAAAACTGCACAGCACCAAGAGGGAGCAATAACGTGAGGATGTGCTGGGCAAGGAAAGGAGCTGATTTCCCTGCTAAATCAGCCCATGAGGGCCCTGCAGCACCTGCTGCTGCCAACAAGGAGCTTAGCAGGCAGAACTGCCTGTCCCCAGCTGCCCTAAGTGGAGGGAAGGGTGAGGATGAGTTTCCTCTGAATCGATGGTAGCTGTTCCCCCTACCCGTCTGCTGCAGATCTGATGCATCTGGATCTGCCTAGGGTAGAGGTGATTCAATGGATTGATCCTGTCCTATGTGCTGGGGACACCATGTAATATGAACAAGGCATGTGGTCTGCCACAGCAGCAGCAGCAGGTTCCTTGTCTCTCTGCAGAACTTCTGCCTGTGACCAGTCTGCTTTCCAGCTGTGCTTACAGTGCCACCCAGGTGGACAACGTTGCCCATCTGCACACAGTATTCGATGCTGGAGAAAGGAGCTGGCTCACTTGGATGAGAGATCCTGGGGCAGATAGTGGTTCCCTGTTTGCAGAAGAGGAGCTCTGCTGGCATCAGCAGCAAGAGGAGCTGGATGTGGGATGCATGCCAGCATAGCGATCCACTTACAGGTACCCCTGCACCTTCTGCTGTCCAGACCTCAGCCCAAGAGCACCCACCCAGAGATATATTCCAGTAAATCTTCAGGGAAGATCACATCCATCATCTTCTCCACACAGACATGCCTTGGGACAGCAATTGCCTGTACAGAGCCCTGTGCACACCAGTGTGGACTTTGTCTTCACCCCGTAAAATTTATTTTTGCCCAAGCAAATGTCCTGCCAACCAGTTTGCCTAGGCACAGGAATAGGAAAAGGGACACAAGTACCAGGAGGAAATTTTCTTTAAGAACTAAAGAGACCTTGATAGGACAAGTTTCCTCTGGCTCTCCAGCTCTGGGAGCAGGATCTGATCAAAAAGCAACTGCAGGGGCTGCTTGCTTCTGCCCAGGAGTGGCCGCTGGCACGGTCACAAGGGTGCTCAGGGCTACGGACTTCAGAGAAGAGCTTCTGCTGCTCCGCCAGCTTTGGTCTCATGAAGCAGCGTCAGCCACAGCATCCCCAGGGCTGGGAGGAGGGCAGCGCATGCAGGCGGCTGCAATTCCCAGCCGCCCCCCTGGGAATAGCTGTGGGAGCCATCTGCATCCCTGAGAGCTCGGCTGAGCCCCTGCGGGAGAAACGGGCAAAATCAGACCAGAGTGATGAATACATTGGAGGATGCCATGCAGTTTCACAGACAGAAAGAGAGGCTAAATTCATCTACTAAATTATTCACTGTGAATTTTTGCTCTGTTCTAGCAGACACACATCCAGCAGCTATATAATAGGGAAATTCAGTATATATCATAGTAGTTAGACACGTATCCATTACGCACAGCAGTTGTTAATCTTCAGTGAACGTATTTAATAATAACTATTTATGTAACATACATTAACTACCCCTTTTAAACTGAAATTGAATGCATATTTGAGAACCTTAATTCAAAGCACTACTTAGAGCTGAGTCTCTGAGTCAAGGTAATAAGGATTTCGAAAGAGGGGTGTTTAAGTACTTTAGAATAAAGAGAGGTGACTGGAAAGAAAACCTTTACAGAAAAACCACCCAAGGAGGGTTTTTTGCACTTGAAATCCCTCCTGGGTGCAGACTGGAGCCATGTGGCTGAGAGGTGAGCCGTGGGCAAATAGAAAGTGTGGAGCTGACGCACGGCTGGTTCTTACAAGCAAGAGAGATTGCTGAGCACCCCGGAGGCACTGGAGCCTCAAGGACTGCAGCCTCTCATGAGGGATGAGCCGGGCTCTACAGCTGCCCTTGGGCAGCAGAGGCAGCCCCAGGCCGTGGGAGTCTCCTGTGCGCAGAGCCTGGCCACAGCCCACAGTGTGTGGGGAGGGTGGGAAAGCACCCAGCCTTGCAGCTAAACCCACCACAAGTCTTCCCAGAAAGGGAAGGAAGAAAAAAAGCACAGATTCACAAAGCACTGCCAGAGTCCACCCATCCCCAAGGGAGTCGCATGGCACTGGAGGTGTGGATATCTGGAGCCCACCAGCCTGGAGCCAGAGATGCTGCTGGGCTACTATCTCCTAAAACATCTCAAAACCCATCCCCCTAATTTTTTGTTTTAATCAGGTCCTCTGTCTCTATGCAATACACAACCATTACACTAGACAGACATGGGGAGGAGAGGGGTTAGCGATAAAGGATCAGAGCAGGACATAATTTTGAGTCGGGGCACTGGAGCTCCTCCCTAGAGAGCATGCATGGCCCACTGGCTGCTTGGTCACCCAGAGACCCAGGACGAGGGTGTCCTCCTCCTGCCCTGCACCAAATGGCTGCTTGCTCCCTCCTTTCTGCTCCTTAACTGCTTCCATCCCCTCCTGCTGCCCTTCCCAGCTCCTCCCTGCCTCCCTGGCCTCACCAGTTTTTCCCCATTTTGCTGATTGCTTCCTAAGGTAGCCAAGCTAAAATAAGTTTTTCTGTGAGCAGTGGAGCCATGGCACCTGCTTTTCTCTGTCTTCATGTCTTGGAGGCTGAGATATCATTGAAGCATCCTGAAGGTTGGACAGTCTTAATTGGACTTCTGCATGTGGATTCTCTGTGGTCTAGTAGTCTCGTTAAGATCCCATTGCTATTTTTCACTTTGTGAGGGCACTGACTTGAATTTCCCTTCCTGTTTTATTAAAACTTGTAGTGTCCCAGCATCTGTCCTGTTGATTCAAACTGTCAGCTCCCCGAGGCCAGGACCACCAGTTTCTTTACTCCTAGAGCAACAGCAGATGCTTAAGGCAGTATGTAAGAACAGGGCAAGCACATAACAATCCTCTCCTGATGTCCAGCCTAACCCAAAGGTGCCTTTGAATCTAGCATCCCCTGATGAATTTCCCTCTTGTGGATGTGTCTGTGGACTTACACATTTTCAGCACCATGTGCTGTGCGAAGTGTCGCCTCTTTCTGTTTAACATGATCACGGTATTCATCAGCTCTGTGGAAAGTTCCCTGGTCCCCACCCTCTCAGGACCACACACCATCTTACCGACTCCTGTCCCACTCCCCTTCATGTCCGCCCGGACATGGGGCCAGAATTGCTCAAGCTTGAAGGCAGAGCCCACCCAGGATTCACACAGGGATAGACTGACAGCTTCTGGTCTTTATACTTCTGGTCTTTATTTCTTTCCTAATAATTCCTAACATTTGATTTGCTTTTTCTAACCACTGCCAAGCAGAGATGACATTTTCAAAGATGCATGTATTATAACACCAAGATCTTGTTCTTTAGCAATGACAGGCAGATCATGGTGCTTTATTTAATTCATAAAGTTAGGACTGTATTTTCCTATGTGCGTTAGTTTCTATTTATCTACATTGAATTTTATCTGCCATTTTGTCACCAGTCACTTGATATGATGAAGTCTTTCTGCAGCCCTTCACAATTGGCCCTTGTCTTTACTACCAAAATAATTCAATATCTCCAGTTCTCGGCTGCAGGCATTATTGCAAGAAAGAAAATTGATGCTAATAAGCCATCTGTGGCGGCATTCGGCACAGCTAAACCAGGTCAGCTTCAGAAGGGAGGTGGAAACAAAACTCTACGTTATCCTCAACGGGACACAGAGCTCTTAGCATCCAGGTTGAACCACCTCTTTCCACCTTAGACCCATCCAAGCAGGGATCAGGCCTCTGTTAGTGGCAGAGGGGCAGTGTTTGGCTCTGTGCAGAGCCCCCAAGGCTCTGGCTAGCGTGGCTAGCCATGGACCTCCCCCTCACCCCCAGCTTTCTTCCTGAATGTGGGCCCCTGAGACTTCCCAAGGTGCTGCTGCGAGGACACATGGTCCCAGGAAAACTTCCTAATAAACCCTGGAGGGCTGGAGCTGGAGCTGGAGCTGGAGGGAGCTGGAATACAAAATGGTGGCTATTACTTTTCCTAGCACTCGGTGTGGGGGATTGAAGTGACTTGCTGGCTCATCACCAGCAATTCATACCCACAGGGTGCAAAACCCTGGCCCACTGAACATGATTTTCTGCAGAGGTTATCCAATGACATGGGCCGTGCAGTGAGACAAGGCATTTGTGCCATGTGTTCAACCCTAAGAACCTTGGGGCAAGGCTGGTTTATCATCCATGGCACCACGGCCAGCATATGGACTCTTCACCAGCATATGGTGCCAATTTCTGATACCAGCAGAAACACCTATATGGCCCATAGTCTGAGGTCCTAGGAGAGTGCTTTCCCCAGAAAGATCACAGCCCAAAAGAAAAAAGCATGGTGAGAAGATTAAAAAAGGAATGTTTTCACCAGAAGCATGTGAAACTATCCAAACTACCTTGCCCACAACCTCAGACCAAGTCAGACACAGGTAGGAGCAGGCCCCAGGACCCAGCGCTTTATGTTGGCCAACCTTTCACCTACCACAAGGATGCTGTCTCGTGCCCTCCTACATTTCCCTTGGTACCAGCACATGGTGCCACTACAGAGCATTGCTCATGTGTTGGTGATGAGAGGAGGGGACCTGGACAGAGACAGAGCAGGGCCCAATCAGACCAGCGAGGTGGTCATGCGGTACAGCTCTGCAGATGGGCTAAAACCACTTATATCATGGGTGTCCAGAAAGCTTCACTCTCTCCAGGCTGTTCAATCCCAACCACATACATGAGAAATCACTTGGCTCCTACCAATGCAGGGATGTGAGCAGGAAAACCCTGCTGGAGCCAAAGCACTTGCAGGATGGATGAAGCAGGATGAAGAGGAGGGGTCTCCAGAAACTCTTCTTTGACACGCTGGGTCAGCAGCAGGTTTTATTTCACACCCTTGAGGCTCTGAGGGCAGGGCAGGCAGTGGAGCGTGCAGCAACACTCTGCCTGCTGGCCATCATGGTGGGAATAGGAAGGGACTACCTTACTCTTTCCTCTGGTCTGGCCCAGGGCTGCTTTGGGCAAGGAGGAAGCTGCAGGGCTGGAGGTTTGCCCTTCACTTTCCTCCATAGCCACTGATGCCAGCTGTGGGGATGTGCCAGACACGCAGAGCACAAACAGCAACACTTCTGTTTCTGCACCAGCGGTGTCAGGACTGCAGTGCCACAGAGGAGGTTTGCCCTGGGGGTTGTCTCTGCAGACATCATCTCCAGGAGCAGCAGAGCGCGGCAGCAATGGGAGGTGCCTTGGCACTGCTGCAGCTTGGTGCCACAATGCCCAGCACGAGCCTGAGAGATGCTCCTCACTCGCACCACCGCGGCAGGAGCAGCAGGTCTCCCTGGCACCACCAGCCAGGGTTAGTGGATGCAGAAGGGCAGGTTTGCTCCCAGCTGGGTTAAACCAACCCTGTCCCATACATCTGTCTGCAGTGAACAAGTTGGCTCATGAGCAGGCATGCAAAGGGCATGGGGCAAGACACCAGGCAGCACACTGATGCATTTGCTGCTCGAGAGAATAGTTTATTTTGGGGTACCAATGGTGGCATCGCCATGAGAGGAGTGAGCAGGGCCAGGCATGAGACCACCCAGAGCTTCCTGGTGAGGATGTGGAAGGAACACCACCCCAGGTGTCCCCACCCCTCTTCCCAGTCACCCGCCTTATCTCCCCAGAGCAATCCCCCTTCTCTCTCTCTTCCACCTTTTCTCCCTCTTTCATTGCCCTAACTGTGCATGCAGACAGCCTGACTGGAGGACCTGTAGTGTCCTGACTGATGGGGGTCTGTGGACCATGAGCTCAGTCGTGCTGGTGAAAAGCAGTGCTGGTGCACAGAGGAGGATGCCTGGTGCAGCCTTGAACTCATCATCACGATCTGTGTGTGGAGACAGGCTGTTCAGAGCCAGTTCATGCCTGCATGAAGGATGGTGTCATGCCAGGGGCACTGACACCCCTGGGAAGAGGGATTTGGCTGGCATAGTCACGTGGGGACTGGGAATGAACTGGAGATGGCGTGTATGCTTGCTTTTCTTTGCAGTTCCCATTTGAGGCTGCTGGGAAGCTGGACAGGGAAGGGACCTTCTCTGCCACAGGTTATGTGGTATGCCTGTGCTCTGAGCAAACAGCCTTCCTAGCCTCCTCTTTCCAATGATTAGGCCAAGAAAAGCTGCAAAGACAGTGTGGTTTGATTTTTCTGGCCAGGAGGGAGAACTTCACCCCTCTCGAGCCCGGGTTTCTGCTTGATCACAGCAGATTCTGCAGCAACATATCCAAGTGACTGAACAGCTTTGAGTGATGGAGTCTCCACCACGTGCCAGAGCAAGCTGTTCAAGGGGTTTATCTCTCTGACTGTTAACACTGGCACTCAGCTCCCTCTCCCAGTTTGTCTGGCTGTACCCTCCAGCTGCTAGCTGATATTCTGCCTTTGTCTGATAGCCAGTTGGCTTTTTGGTATCTCCTCCTCTCAAAGGCACTTCTAAACTCAGACGAGTCACATATTAATGTTGTCTTGGATTTAGCAGTGATGTTAATACCTTGCACTTCTTTTCTCTTGCATTGCACAATGGGTTTCCAACACCTCAGACCATCGCTTCAGTTATTTTCTGTCGGTTTCCAAGTTTGCCACCATACTTTTAAAAATGTGGACCTCTGGCATAGATGGGAGCTGAGTGGCTGTCTCAGTAAGCCATGTCCAAAGGTAATGCCATGTCTCTGCTGCAAACTGGTATTTCCCTGCTTATGGAGCCAAGAGCTGTTTCAGGGCTGGCAGCCACCTCGCAGTGGCTTCTGGTTTGTTCATTAACCATGACGTCCATTTCAAGGCTTTTACTTTGTAGGATGCAGTCACCTCGCTTTGTAAGGGCCAGATTGTTCCTCAGATTTGGAAGGGGGTTTTGGCCTTTTTTGAAAACCTAGAAAATGAAATGTTTTTTTTACAAGAGCTGCACGGAAAAGAGATTCCTTTTAGTTCATTTGCAAACTGTGCATTTGTTTGTTTGTTTTTAATGTTATTCAAGCTTTGAACAAAGATAAAGGTTTTCCAAATTATTGTCAAATTGATTTTTAAAGGGTTTGGAGTCAACATTTCATTTGACAGTATCGGAATACTTTGCTTCAATCAAGCTTTTGGATTTTTCAAAATTAAATGAAAGGGAGTTTTTAAACTGAAGAATGTTCCAGACCCAAAAAATCAAAACATTTCATTCTGAACATGTCAAAACTGGCCATTTTAAATGTTTTCACATGTTTTTTCTCCAATAAACAAAATTGGGCAAAATCACCATAATTTTGCAAAATACTTTAGAGTTGACAAACTTGCGTTTCCACCCTAGAAAAGTTGCAAGAAACAAAATTCATTAATCTTCACTCCTGGTGTGGCATGCAGGGGAAAAAGACCTCCAAAAATGCAGGCACTGGAATTCCCAGGCAAAAATGAATTCATTCACTCTCCAGATGAACAGCGTTCCTGCTCCTAATTTTTGTTGATAAATAGCAGCTTGCCCTATCAGCATGCATGACACACCACACGCAGAGCCAGCAGGCAGCGTGTGATTTCTGCCCTGCTCACCTGTCTTCTGGAAGGAGGCTATTTAGGTCTCTACTGGTCTGCAGTGGTTTGAACTGGGCAGCATCCCCTCCCTTTATCACCGTGGATAATTGCCCTTCCTGGCTGGGAGCTGTGCGGAGTCCACCAGCCTCATTTCACTGAAAGCCTCAGATGAGACATAAAAACACCTCGGCACAAATCTAAACAATGTGTCTGCTTAATGGTCGCCGAAGGGGCATTTTCCTTCAGAGCAAATCCATCACCGCGGCAAGTGTCAAACTCCAAGGGTTGGCTCTTTAGGCTGAAAAGGCTCTGGCACACTCAGCTCCACTTGCCGGTTGCAGCAAGACCCACTGCTGCGCTCCTGGGTGAGACGGGGTTTGTACGAGATGCAACTAAGCACCCTCCAAATAGTAATGCTGCAAGTCTGAGGTTAATTAGCCTCCACAAATCAACGCAAGGCTAGCTCTGGGCATGGGAGCGACCCGCGCCTGCTCTCCAGTAATGTGTTCCTGCTTTCTCCCCCTGGGCTCCCGCCAGTGCCTCTTGGCTTGCACAAGGGGAACCCTGTAGCAGGGGACAGAGACCCCCCACCAGCCCCACATCCCCTCTCACGAGCTGCCCAGCTCTGCCCAGCCAGGGCGAAAGGAGCTGATTTCCTCTGCTCCCCAGCTCCCTTGCTGATTGATTTATGGAGTGCAAGATTAAGGGCTGGAGCTGGTAACAGGGAGCTTTGAAATTAATGAAATCGCAAAGAGGATTTATAAGTGTAACTGAGCTGCTCTGGCAGCAGCACCAGGCAGGCACTTTGTGCCAGGCGGGGAGGACAGAGGAGCCCCGGGACCCAGCAAACTGGCAGCGCCGCTGTGCCTGGGGCAAGCGAGCTGGACCAGCAGAGCTTCAATCCTCTTCTCCTGGCATGCAGTAAATGACTGAGACAGATAAGAAGGTGTCGTGGGAGCATAATGGTCCTGGCTTGATGAAGGCAAAGTGTCTCAGTGGGTGCAAGAGCCTCTCTTCTCCAGGCAGGTTTTCGTGCACTGGTTCCCTGCTCTGCTGTGAACGTGCCACCCACGGGCAATGAACAGCACCTGCAGGCTTGGTGTCACCTGCAAGTTGTGTCACTTGGGTGGACAGGCTCTGCATCTCTATAGGTCAATTAAAACATTGTAAAGCAATTGCAGAACACCTTTGGGTGCTTGCTCTCCTGCATGTGCTTCTGATGCCTGAGTCGTGGGTTATCCATTGGCCTTGAAGCTTCCAGATGGCTTCCTTGGAGCCGCAGGACACCCCCACTGCTCAGACCAGGGCTCTTGTTTCTTTACCACTAAGGAGATTTGGCAGTCCAACGGGGAGGTGCCAGTGCTACAAGCACCTTGGCTT
>NW_009260684.1:2608592-2609690 GCF_000687185.1 Egretta garzetta
TCTTTCCCTTACATATCAGTGATTAAATGTTGTCCTGAGCTCATCACAAGCTGCCGAAGTGGGAATGCGAGCCTGAGGTGGGTTTGTATTATGCTGGGCATCTGAATATGTGCATGAGGTTTTCTGTATTGTTTGAGCAATGCCCAAACCTGCCATTTCATCAGTTCTTTTGCACTTTGCTGTCTTTCCTAAAACCCTAGCAGCAGAAGCCCTGGGATTCAGGGCAAGTTTTCCCTCTCCTATGGCCCTGAACTCCTGAAAAAGATGCTCAGCGAGAGGGAGCCAACACGGTGCAGTGTAATTTATGGATCTGGCAGCAGCATATAGATGGAAAAGTGAGTGCATTTAAATACTTGCAAACAAACAATGAGGAAGCCCAGCTAGCCCAGTGTGAGCTTCTGGCATAGGAAAACTGTTGCTTTTACCTTCCGCAGCAGACCTCCAATGCAGCCGGTGGGAGCAGCTGGTGAGCAGTGGCAGGACCCTGCGGGGAGGTCTCAGGGCGGACCAGCACCCGGCTGAGCAGAGGGAGCCCAGCCCAGGGACAGGCCAGGGAGTGATGAACGTGCTTTCATGACAGCCAGCTCAGCACCGAGGCAGTCACACACCAACCCTGGGCCAGCCCCGGCACAACAGGACACGACTGATCGAAGCCCGATGGATCGAGGAAGATCAAAGCTCCCCTTTTATCTCAGTCTCCCTTCTGCCTTCTTCCACAGCTGGAGGGCGTGTGTTCCCCTTCTTTGTAGATGCTTCATCCCCTTCTTTAAATCTTCACTTAAAGCCGTCCTTTCTTCTCCAGCATGCAGCTGAGTACTTTCCGAGTGTGCTGTTGTAATGCCCATGGAGGATCCTATTCTAAAGGCATAAATTACACTGCACCGTGTCAGCTCCCTCTCGCTGAGCATCTTTTTCAGGTAACACTTTGTGTTAAGTGCACATTAACCAGTCCTGAACTGCTCCAGCATCACAAAGAGCAGCTCAGGGGGACACCCCTCTGCCTGGCGTTCATTAGGATCAATGTCGACAGCACAGCCCAAACTAGGATGAAGTCTGACCCCCCCCCCCCCCTTCTCCTCCGTGGCGCGGCTCTTCCCA